>NW_025964334.1:18563750-18866250 GCF_023055435.1 Haliotis rufescens
AACTCCCGTTGCCTCATGATGATCTGAATGTAGGAAAGAAAATCACAGGCCAAAAAGTCACAAATATATACATAACTTAAATATCGTTGAATATATACCATGTTTATATAACTTACTGCAAGAAATTTATTTGGAGAGTGTATGACCTCTGATTTGGTTAGATTCATTGAATGAGTACACAAGCTTTACATACTATACAAACACCATGAACATGTTTATATTTCACATTGTCAATTTTGAACTGCGATTAACTCTTATGTTAAAACTAGTTGTGACTTTTCTCCTGTCTGTTTTTTCAAGGTAAATGTGTGAGTTTGTCTGTGTTTTCTGCCCTGCGTCTTTCCGTCCGATCTCCGTTGATCTGCGTATGACATGTCCTGTATGCAAGTTACACCAACCTTAATATGTGAACAGGAAGCAAAATATGCGTGGGTATTGTTCCCTCCATATGCATAAAGTCCTCACACGTATAAAAGTCTGAATGTGAGTGTGTTCAGGTCAAGAATGCATGCTAGAGTCGAAAAATAGTTTACGGTACAGGTAATAATTTAAACGCTCAGTCATCTGGACTTGATCAGCTGTTTCGATTTTTAATAACCTGAGTACATGGGACACGAATCTACACAGACAACCAAGTCACACCTTGCACGGTGAGTGGGTAAGTAGATGTGTGTGTGACGAGTATGAGTGGTGAGTGGGTGAGGTGTGTGTGTGTGTGGGGTGGGGGGGGGGGTGTGTGTGTGTGGGGGGGGGTGGGGGGGGTGGAGGTGAGGGTTGTTGTGGTGTTTTGGTGAGTAGGTGGGTGAGTGCGTCAAGTGTATGAGTGGTGATTGGGTGAGTAGATGTGTGTGGTGAGTGTATGGTTAGAATGTGTGTGTGTGTGTGTGTGTGTGTGGAGGGGATGGGGGCGTGGTGGTGCTTTGGTGAGTAGATGTTCGTGGGTGAGTGTGTCAAGTGTATGAGTGGTGATTGGGTGAGTAGATGTGTGTGGTGAGAGTATGGTTAGAATGTGTGTGTGTGTGGGTGGGGTGGGGGGGGTGGGGGGGGTTGAGGGTCGTGGTGGTGTTTTGGTGAGTAGATGTGCGTGGCTGAGTGTGTCAAGTGTATGAATGGTGCTTGGGTGAGTAGATGTGTTGTGTGGTGAGTGTATGGTTAGAATGTGTGTGTGTGTGTGGGGTGGGGGGGGGGGGGGGGGGGGGGTGGGTGGCTTGGTGGGGAGGGGGTTTGAGTGTGGGTGTCCCTTAAGTCGTCCTTCCAAGACGGAGGTAGTAAGAGTTACATATAATAGCTAGGCTCATGGTCTTACTTGTGGACGACTGGGTTGTCGTAGCTGTAGATTTCGTCAGGTGTAAGGTCCCGTACTTTCGTATCATTTCTGAATAGCTCCACATTCTGTTGGTAACATGTTGGTAATATATAAAGGAAGAATCATTTGCAAACAATCAACAAAGGACGATCGAGGTCGCTTATGCTGAATGCCATTTATGACAGGATCGAATCTAATTGAAGACAACGGTTGTGAACGCTGCAATATATCTGGCTAGTTCCTAGACGTATATCCGACTAAGATTAATCAGTTTAGATTTCGGGTCAAAATGCTTTGAAAAAGTATTTCAGTTATATAACGGCTTTGCGTTGGAGGTTTAAATTGACGGTGGTCTTAGTCGCATACGGAGCGGTCGGGTAGCCTAGTGGTTAAAGCGTTCGCTCGTCATGCCGAAGACCCGGGTTCGATTCGCGTCATGGGTACAATGTGTGAAGCCCATTTCTGGTGTCCCCCGCCGTGATATTGCTGGAATATTGCTAAAAGCGGCGTAAAACCATACTCACTCACTCACTCACTTAGTCGCATACCACGATGCAGGGGAAGTGGGGTAGCCCAGTGGTTAAAGCGTTCGCTCTTCCCGCTGAAGACCCGGGTTCGATTACCGACATGGGTACAGTGTGTGAAGCCTCTTTCTGGTGATCCCCGCCGTGATATTGCTGGAATATTGTTAAAAACGGCGTAAAACCTTACTCACACACTCACCCATACCACGATGCTGAGCAGATAAACCCAGGACTTTACCGGTGCGATTCCTGGATTCGTCAAACCTATCTGGGTGGAGTAGCCTAGTGGTAAATGCGTTCGCTCGTCACGTCTAAGATCCCAGTTTTATTCCCTACATGGGAACAATGTGTGAAGCTCATTTCTGGTGTTCCCTGTCGTGTTGGAATAGGTGGAACATTGGGTTATACATACGTACAAAGGATATGCATATTGTACTTTTCATTGGCGGGGTGGTCGGGTAGCCGAATCGTCACACCGAAGACCCGGTTCGATTCCCCACATGGGTACAATATGTGAAGCCCATTTCTGGTGTCCCCCGCCATGATATTGCTGGAATATTGCTGAAAGCGGCGTAAAACCATACTCACTCACTCTACCCATTGACAAAGGTGGTGCCTTATATTTTATAACTTACCAAGGAGGCGAATGCAGTTTTACTCACGTATGCATGATTTTCTAGTCTACAGTGGGGCACGGGTGGCCCAGTCGTCTAAGGCGCCGCGATTCGCTGTGCAGAATTGCGTCCCTTGGGCACGCCAGAAACCTATGATTGTGGGTTCGAATCCCGGTTCGCCCCGATTATGTTTCTAGGTTTGTCAGCACCATATCCGTGCTCGTGGGTTTCACCGAAGTGGTAAACGTCTGTGACCTGCATCACTTCGGGCTTTCCTCCCACATTAAGCTGACACGCCGTGATATAACTGGAATACTGTTAAAAGCGGCGTTAAACCCAACTCACTCACTCACTCTAGTCTACAATTGACCTGTGTCACAGGTGGGAATTGGTCCTTCTCATTTACCTGGGTAGTGCATATGGTTCCACCCTGTCATCAGCCTCACGGGGCCTTTCATGATTTTACGTGTGCTTTCACCACTGCATGTAGATGTGTCCACCACTCGGTCACGGCCAGGGGGAATATTAATATGCACATCCCCTACTGTGAAGTACGCCATGTCGTATTTTATCAGATTCTTGGTAAGATAGATAATCATGCCGGACGAATCGATATAGTCTGTCTTCAGTTCCGGGTTGGTCCAGTGATGCTAGAATGGAAAGGGTTAGAGAAGGTGCATGGGTTGGGTTTGAAGTTACAACACGGCGTGTCTTCTTAATGTGGGAGGAAAGACCACAGTTTGTTTGTCTGTTTGTTTGTTTATTTGTACAGACGGATATGTAGATGTAATGTTTACATTAAGCATTCATTATATTGTACTCCATCCATTTTTTACACTTGGGTGTAGATGTGTGTGCATTGCCGAGGTTGGACGATTCGATTTAGATGAGAGAGTAGTAAGCCTTGCTTCAGGGTTTTGCATTAAATTTGTTTATTTGTTGTTTAACGCCGCACTCAGCAATATTCCAGGTATATGACGGCGTTCTGTTTTTATTATCGAGTCTGGACCAGACAATCCAGTGATTGACATCATGAGCATCGATCCACGCATTTGGGATACGATGACATGCATCAACCAAGTGCCTGACATGCCTGACCACCCGATCCCGTTAGTCATCCCTCTTAGTCGCTTTTAACGGCAAGCATGGGTTGATGAAGACCTATTCTACCCCGGATCTTCACGGGTAAAGCCCCAAGTGATACAGGTCTCCCATGAAACCTACGAGCACGGGTATGGTGCTGACAAACTTAGAAACATATTCGTGGCGAACCGTGATTCGAACCCACAATCATAGGTTTCTGGCGTGCCCAAGGACGTTACTCTGGGCCACCCGTGCCCCTGGAAAGGGTTATTGTAGATGAACAGAACGTCTTTATTTAATGAGGCGGTGGGGTAGTTTGTTCGTCTCTCCGGCGATCTGAGTTTTAATGCAACAATGGGTAGAGCCGTTTTGAACAGTATTTCGGCGTGCCATGCTTTATGTCGGAGGAAACTCGAAATAACTTAATGTGTGTAACGTTTACCAATTTGGTGAAACCCACGAGCACGGGTATGGTGCTGACAAATTCACCGGCCAAATGGTGAGGTGAGGTGGGTTTAACGTCGCGTCCAAGATTATTAAACATATAAAGCGACGTACATGCACGTGCGCGTGTGTGTGTATGTTGTGTGTATTATTTGGGTAGCTGCTTGTTCTAGTCCGGACTCATGTCGATTTAAAGTGCTAGCACACTGAGATACCATGCCGCAGTTTAATAGTAATACCCCACTCAGACACAGTATACTGACTCAGAGCCGACCATACCGAGTGCCAGACAGGGTAACAACAAGTACCATCTTTTGGTATGACTCGGCCGGGGATCAAACCCCTTTCGCTCTCCGGGCGGACGCTCTACCACTAGACCACGGAGGCGGTACAGAAGCCAAAAAAAACATGAATCGGATTCCAACCATATGTTTCAGGTGCGTCTAAAGGACGATACATTGCACATCTACCCTTCGCAGGTGGGACAGAATACCGCCACCTGACACACTGCTGTCAAACCCATCACTCATTCACCTTCGAATAATTATGACATTCAGATTCATATATTTCTTCTTATTACATATAAAAACACACACACACACACACACACACATATATATATATATATATATATATATATATATATATCACCCATTATAATTCATATGCATGTATACCATAAAAAGAGAATATGTGGCTTTTCTTGTCAAACAGCATTTTCCTATTAATCTTTCATGTCTTAGTGAGTGAGTGAGTTGGGTTTTACGCCACTTTTAACAGTATTCCAGTTATATCGCGGCGTGTCAGCTTACTGTGGGAGGTAAGCCCGAAGTGATGCAGGTCTCAGACGTTTACCACTTCGGTGAAACCCACGAGCACGGGTGTGGTGCTGACAAACCTAGAAACATAATCGGGGCGAACCGGGATTCGAACCAACAATCATAGGTTTCTGGCGTGCCCAAGGGACGAATCACAGCTGGGCCCCCCGTGCCCCCCTCCGAGTAATTCCACTACGTCCAACTTTGAAGCCGGCCTCTCTATAAACACATTCTCCCGGCATGCCTAGCGTCCACACTCTAAGCATAAACTGGCAGGTCTCCATGTTGCTCGGTTTCGGTGACTGCAAAGCCTTGCCTGGGAATGTTGAATGAGTGAGTGAGTTTGATTTAACGCCGTTTTGAACAGTATTTTACTATATATTTTTATTATCACTGCTTGTCAGCTTAATGAGTGAAAGCCCGAAGTGATGCAGGGCCAATTCTACCATCACATCAAAGTAGTTCTATCTCGTTCTACCCCGTTCTATACAAAATACTAGAACGGGCTGTGATCACGGTAGAACGCGTAGTTTGGCGTAAAATACGATGCTAGTTGGTTCATAGGCAGTCCTCAGTCCGTCTATCTCGTTCTTATCTCGTTCTTAGCCAGTCTGCAGTCCGTTTGTATCCAGTTCAGATCGTGTAAAAGTGCCCGTTCACCTCATCCCGACAACGTTTCGAAGCAGTTCGAGCACGTCCGTAGCCGATCTCAACCCGTTCTTAACCAGTTCAACCTCGTTCTACCTCGTTCACAATACGTCCAAGCCAGTTCTAACTGATTCTTAACCCGACCAACTCGTTCGCAGTACGTCCTCATCTCGTCCCAGGTGCGTGTGTATTCGCGTCCTGGTCCGTCCTGGCCCGACTCCTATGGATACCGAGCGCGTTGTAGCCAGTCATCATTCAAGTTCAGGGCTCCGAGCTGTACACATCATGCCTCCAAAGAGAAGTCGACCCGGTCGGTGTGCACACGTTCTGAAATTTATGTCGGACTGCACCACGTCGTAACACGTCCCTAGTAGGTTCGAAGTACGGCAATTCCCTTCGAAGTACGGCAATTCCGTTCGTTATACGTCTTTCTCGTTTTAAGTAAGTTGTCAATCCGACTAATTGCAGAACGGGATTGACGGGGAATTTTGTTTTAGCAGACTCAAAGTTCTTCAGCACCCTCCCCGTCCGAGCCCGTCCATGAAGTTCGTAAAAAGACTGTGAATAGTTGCTACTACGTCCACTACGTTCATACACAGTTGGAGCCCGTTCAACAACATTTTCACGAACGTATTGAGAACTATATAGTTTGGTGTGATGGGGGTATTAGATTTACCATTTGATGTTTTGATTGTTTGTTTGTTTTTTAACGCCGCACTCAGCAATATTCCAGCTATATGACGGCGGTCTGTAAATAATCGTGTCTGGACCAGACAGTCAAGTGACTGACATCATGAGCATCGATACACACAATTGGGATAGGTATACACGATCATAGGTATGGTGCTGACACGACTAGAAACATTATCAGGGCGAATGTGGGATTCGACCAACGACCCTAAGGGACGCAACTCTGCACAGCGAATTTGGAGACTGTGTCCCCGACGGTGTGAATCGTTATTGATTATATCAATTACTGGATTCTCTCGATTATTTATAGGCCGCAGCGGGAATATTCCTGAGTGCGTTCGTTACGAAAATACACACACGCACGCATGTACACACACACACATACACGCACACGCCAGCAGTACAACACTCGAACTATATAATCACAGGTTTGAATTAAACTAGTTTGAGAACATTTAAAAGAATAAACTATTATTCAACAACACAGTGATTAAAACAGTGGGCTACAGATCACTGATTGTCTATTGAGGCAGTACTGATAGACATTACTATGATGTACACCTACTATTGGCGTCACACCCGGTCAACACTGTATGGTGCATGACATAAGCGTTGTCGATGTACGGCTCTGAGGCGATCAGGTGATAGTCCACCCCTGGCTCTAGCATGTCCAGTTCGAAGGTGAAGCACATGTAGGTTGTGGCCTTGGCAGGGACGACGGTTGGGGGGGACCTCAGCGTTACGTTGATCACATCTACTGCTGTTGTTGTTGATGCTGCTGCTGGTTTGCTTGTTTTTTTCTTCTGGGTCTTCTTTATCTTCTTCTTCGGTGCTACTTTCTTGGGTTCAGTCAGTTTCCTCATCTTCGAACATATCATGTCGCACATCACTTCGTCTGCCTTCGCACGTAACTTGGCGTACACGCGTGCACTTGGGTGTTTTGCAAACGCCTATCTGACTATCATTTCTTCCCTTGCATGAATCTGCCACCATAAATGCGAGCAGTGATGTTCGAGGTTTTATTCTGTTCATCTTTTCCGCTGTTTTCGTGCCATTAGATCTGTATTAGATTAACCGTGTAGACTGATGTCATGCATGACACTTTGTGTGGAGTAAAATCTGTATGAACGATACATGAAACGCATGAACAATAGATGCATGGATAAAATCATACAAATATCTACACAATCGTACCCAAATTTCATTCATTAATACACAGACTTGTTTTTCAAACACTAAATAAATCGGGACTGAGGGCAGGCCACTGCATGGTTCTGATGCCATTCTGCTGGAAGAAGTTTCTTGCTGCTCTTGCAGTGTGGGCATGGGCGTTATCATGCTGAAAGTCGTGGTTGCGGCGACGTGCCAAATGAGGTATGGCGTGTGGTCTCAAGACTCAATGTACCGAGCTGCTGTGACACCATTGCCTCTCCCTGGACCGATGTTGTGGAAGTCCACAGGGCAGAGCCTCTGTGCAAGACCAATTCCACCCCACAACATTATGCTTGGACCACCCCACGAGTCTCTCTCAACAACACAAGCATCCGAATAACGTTTCGCACGGCGTCGCCAGACTCCCTCTCTGCCATCTGCTGTTGAGATACATGTAACGGCTCTCTTCTGAGAAGAGTACTCTTCTCCACTGCTGGTGGCGTCAATCGCCAATGTTGGTGCTGTGTTGCCCACTGAAGACGGTCCCGGCGATGAGGTGGTGTCAGAATTGGTCCTCGGTGTGGCCTGTGACAGTGGAGGTGTCTGCTAGTTGATCGTCGACGCACAGTGTCCGCACAATGTCTCGCTGGTGTGTCCCCATGGTCTGTCGAGCAGTTTCTACAGCAGTAACAAAGCGATCTTGAAGATGCTGTCGCACAATCCGACGATCCTGACGTCGGGGGTGACCCTTGGTCTTCCACTACGTGGTCGGTCATCTGTAGTGTTGGTGGTCTGGTACCATTGCTGAACCCTGTATACGGTCCTTACGTGGACTTGAAATGCCTTGGCTACTTGCCAAGCGGTTTGTCCAGCTTGCAATCGTCCATGGGCTTGGTGTCGCTGATTCTTGTCAATCTTGGCATGTGGTAGCAATTCAATAACGAATGAATGTTATCCGATCTGGGTGGATTTTTATAGGGCAAGAAATGGGGGAACGCATGTGCATTTCAATTTGCATGGAACTCACGTCCATCGGGTTACCATGGCCGTTGCCGTGATGCGTTTGGGCGATCGGTTTTATTGTCATCTGCTTTGTTTATTTGTCATCAAATTTCATTTTTCGGGACAAGGTAATGTTAAATTTTAGAAACTTTGACAAAAATTACCCAGATATTTAAATGTCAACTTTTCATGCAACGTTACTTGGGGTGACGTTTCTTTTGTGGTTCAGTATATATATAACCCATGACTAGGGCTGGGACAGGTAACTCGGGTACTCTAGTCGGGTGGGTCCTGAGTAGGACCTGGGTACCCACAGGACTACTCGGACCCGTGATTAGTCACATGATTTATTGTTTAATGACAAAAAACTCAATATAGCTCAGTGGTTACACAAAAAGTCGCTTATGTTCGCATTTCCTTCTGATGATGCACACATTCCTTTTGACTTGTATATCTTTGAGTAAAGATAAAGCTTCAGTCAACTTCAGTGTATGCATGATCTGATTGTTTGATTAAATAATTTTGGCCAGGCGTGCGGTAAAACATTTCCCAATCAGACATTTTGTTTCCAATTCTTGAGACCTGTAGTGGGGACCCGGGTAGGGTTGGGTAATAGGGATTCGGGTACCCAGGAAGTAAATTTGGACTCGTCCCAGCCTTTCCCAGGACCCCACTTCATTTCATACACTGTTGTGTAATTGTTTTCTTTCCCTCCCTGTTGATCGGATGATCTGGTATCCTCAGCCTCTGTCATCGATGACATTTATCAACGGGATCGGGTGGTCAGGCTCGCTGACTTGGTTGATACATGTCATCGATCCCAATTGTGTGGATCGATGCTCATGATGTCAATCACTGGATTGTCTGGTCCAGACTCGATTATTTTACAGACCGCCGTCATATAGCTGGAATACTGCTGAGTGCGGCGTTAAACAACAAATAAAAAAATAAAATAAAACTCTGTCCCTCTTGCCTACCCCTCATTCAGTAGATGAAGTAGGGACCTTGGGCTTTAGCATTGCCTCCTTACCCAAAACCCACTATGAGCTTTTTCTGATATGATTTAGTGTAGACTGGTCCCTGTTAAGCATCTTTAACTGAATCTATAAGCACAAGCAAGATCTTTCTCCCATTCCTAAAAACATGTAGAGCTGAGACAGAATTCTACATTTGAGGGCCAACTTATGCAAACAGGGACCTACTAGGAGTACTTGACTGCCTTGATCAACAATAAATTTTCTGCATCTCCCCATTAACTAACAACTAAATCTTTGCCTTTGTACAGAGAATCCCATTGATGTCTTACACAACGTTCTTCCCACACCTTCATTTTTGTTTCAATTTCCTCCCAACTCCTAGAATCCCAGTTTGGAGTCCAGCCCTTCCCCCTTGTCTGACCTGTCCATCCCCAAGACCCTTCGCCCCAGCACTGTCCCTTCTGTGTCCCTCACCATCGCTGGTCAGTTCATCGTGGATGACTCTGACTTTACAGATACAGATCTGTTTGATGAGGAACCCGCCCAACCACCTCACTCCTTCCTGAAGGTTGGTTGGTTGGTTTGTTGTTTAACGCCGCACTCAGCAATATTCCAGCTATATGACGGCGGTCTGTTAATAATCGAGTCTGGACCAGACAATCCAGTGTTTTACATCATGAGCATCGATCCACGCAGTTGGGATCGATGACATGCATCAAACAAGTCAGCGAGCCTGACCACATGATCCCGTTAGTCGCCTTTTATGACAAGCATCGTCACCTTTTAGGGCTTGCTATCCAGGGTGGCCAGCTGCCTCAGAAGAGTGAAGAGTGTGTTCAAGGAGAAAGCCCAGTGATCCAACATGACCATGAACATATTTATGATACATGTACTAAAAAATAATAAATTGTTATTTGGGACTTTTGAAGGATTTGTTACAATCTTTGCAAAAAATAAACTGAAAGCAGGTCGATGGTTTGATCCCTCTCATACCAAAAATGTGTTGAAAGATGGTACTTGTTGTTACTCTACCTGGTGCTTCACATTAAGGGGATAAAACAAGTACTGACAGCTTGGAGTCAGAATTCTATGTCTGAGTTGGGTATCCAGATTAAACTGTGGCATGATATCACAATGGGCTCGCACCATGAAATCAACATAAGACCAGATTAAAACAAGCAGTGCATGAACATCGCTATATGTGTGCAATAATCTCATCTCATTTTGTTTCATTATAAGACTTTTGGTAACAGCTTGTGTTTTGTTTTGCTAAGTTTACAAATAATTCAAAATCAAAAGACTGAGTGAGTTGGGGATAAAGCCATTTTGAACATTATTTCAGCTATTAAAGGGCTTTTCAAAATAATGAAGAAAATATCTCTCTGCAAAACACTTAAATACAATTTCACAGTCTCTTATGTATTATCCTGACCCTGATCTGATGGGACAAATGGACCAATAACCTATTTCAATATCGCCTTCCCATTTCGTGGCAAAGTCAATACGAGGAGGAGAACGTACAAGTAACTCTCCATTTCTTAAAAATAAAGGATGCCGAGCCTCACTATTGGCATCACTAAGCAATGGAGAGTTACGAGGATATTTCCCAATTTAATACACATCCCTATTTTTACACTTTGACAAAACATTTTCTTGTGGACAATATTGGAAAAAGATAAGGACTCTGTGTAAACTGTATTTATACTGTGCGCGTCGCATTTGCGTGATGCAGATAGAATATGTTCTCTGCGCTGCACAAAGCTGTCGCAAGCTAAGATTTGCAATGCATGGTACATGGCTCGGTGAGGTGAGGTGAAATTGGGTTTAACGTCGCGTCCAAGATTATTGCACTTATATAGCGACGTGTGCATGCACGTGTGTTTGTGTGTGTGGCTGCTTGTACTAGTCCGGATTGATGCCGATTTATAGTGCTAGCCCACTGAGATACCATGCCGCAGTTTAACATGAATACCCCACTCAGACACAGAATACTGACTCCGAGCCAACCAGTCCTTGTTTTAGCCCCTTAATGCCGAGCGCCAGACAGGGTAGCGCCAGACAGGGTAGCAACAAGTACCATCTTTTAATGACTTTTGGTATGACACGGCCGGGGATCGAACCCCGTACGTACATGGCTCGGTATATGGTCTCTGAGATAATGTATAGTTGACCAACAACAGTCCATTCCAAGAAAATAATGGCGTGTTTAAACAATAGAATGACAGATGTTTTCATTCACATGTTTGAAAAGGCTACATTTCTACATGGCGGGGCAGTGGAGTCGCCTAGTGGTTAAAGCGTTTGGTCATAACGCTGAAGACCTGGGTTCGATTGCCCACATGGGTACCATGTCTGAAGCCCATTTCTGGTGTCCTCCGTCATGATTTCGCTGGAATATGCTAAAAGCATATTCACGCTCACTCCTACATGGCCGGTGAATACATAGGGCAGCATTGTTTTTAGCCAATGAGTCAAGCCACGGCCTGGTTACAGTAAGAAGGAAACCAGTGAGTGTTCTGACCAGAATGAGCACTGAGATAACATAGGTAACACTTCTCATGCAACATGCGACTTTGCCTTCATCTACAAAAAATTTGCTTCAGTATCTGGCAAAGGTAGAGATCGACTTGGCAGTTTTAAGTGAGGAAGTATGGTCTTACACCACTTTTAGCAATATTCCTGCAATATCACACCAGGGGACACCAGAAATGGGCTTCACACATTGTACCCATGTGGGAAAACGACCAGGTGTTTGACATGACGGGCAAACGCTATAACCACAAGGCCACCTACACCAATGCCCCAAGTTTTAAGGCATGATAACATCAAGTCAGCAGTTTGTTTTGACACACAGAAAAAAGAGAGCCTGATATGCATGAATGAGTGAGTGAGTGAGTATGTTTTTACGCCGCTTTTAGCAATATTCCAGCAATATCACGGCGGGGGACACCAGAAATGGGCTTCACACATTGTACCCATGTCGGGAATCGAACCCGGGTCTTCGGCGTGACGAGCTAACGCTTTAACCACTAGGCTACCCGACCGCCCCTATGCATGAATGAAAGGAACCACAAGACAAAAACCTATTCAAGTGACACATATATTTATTATACATGTTAAAATATACATAATACTTCCTTTGTACATAATTACAATGTGGATCATGATGTCAGGTGGCCATGGTATTTGTATATACACAACACACATCTGCTGACAATTAAATACTAGCAGCAAGAGCCCTCTCTGAAGAATAAACTGACCAGGAAAACTATAGTTAACATTTAATCATGTTTGTTGTTTAACGCTGCACTCAGCAATATTCCAGCTATATGACAGCGGTCTGTAAATAATCGAGTCTGGACCAGACAATCCAGTGATTAATATCATGAGCATCGATCCACGCAATTGGGATCGATGACATGCATCAACCAAGTCAGCGAGCCTGACCACCCAAACCGTTAGTCGCCTTTTACGACAAGCATAGTCACCTTAACATATAATAATGTTTGTTGTTTTATGCCGCACTCAGCAATATTCCATCTATATGACGGCGGTCTATAAATAATAGAGTCTGGACCAGACAATCCAGTGTTTGACATCATGAGCATCGATCCACTCAATTGGGATACAATGACATGCATCAACCAAGTCAGCCAGCCTGACCAACCATAAAAATGTCATGAATCTGCACTGACATAGGGTTTGAAGGTAATAATGAATTTTTTAGCGTCAGTTGTATCTCAGTGCTACCCAGCTGTGTACATTTCTGGGAAACTTTTAATGTATACGCTATGCAGTTCTTCAGTTAATACCATACACAAACATGAACTACCTTTAACCATACTCTTGACAACTGGGTAGTTGTGTGTCGTGTGTCAAAAGTTCAGTGCCACTATGTGACTGATATAGAGACACATTGTCATAATAGTTAACCTGTATTTCAGTCCTGCGCAAAAGTGGACATTTTCAAAGATTTACTCTTTCAAGATATATAGTAAGGAAACTCAATAGTTTTGATATAACCGGGCTGATTCTAACTTGCTTTCAGTATTGTTGATTACCGTATTGGACATAATAAGCGCCCCGCTCTAATAAGTGCCCATGGCGACATTTTCTAAGATATTGGCTAGTGAACAATCCCAATTAGCACCCCTTAAGATTGATCAATGTACATAAGACTTATTGATTTGCGTATAATACGCACTCATGTGTTATATGCACACTTAATTATAGGCATTTAATTCTGGAAAAAAATATCTGTCGTACATAAACATTTCAGGCTGTCAGCATAAACCACAAAATTTATCTTTCAACTCTGTTTTTTTCACCAAAATAACATTCTAATATGAGGCCCCTATTTCTAATTTTGAGAGCGCCCTGGGCGCTTATTACGTAGAGTATGGTAATATGAATATTCTGAACAAAACATGAACTGTTTTAAAGCCACTTGTCCCTTGGAAAATTCCAGAGAAAACTGGAAGTATTGTTATCTTACACATAATATCTAGTTACCCGATCACTCAGCATAATGAGCAGCGGTTAATAAACCAATACAAGTTATGATGTCATTAGTTTCGATGTAAAGTCAACATTAGGGTTGTAACTATTCACCAATGTCTACAATGTCTTCGATACAGATGATACTTGATTCGTCAGTTTGTGAAATGGGATATAAATAGAACAGGAAGTAACAGTGCCACCTGTAATACCAGTGGTATTGTCAATCTGTATCTCACAACATCTCAGACAAAACTCCACCTCCATCACCATGATGCAAATTTATTTTTGGCGCACTTTGGATTACCCTACATGGTAGAAAACATATTTAAATGAAAATAGCCATTACAAATCTGTAGCGGGTCTATAGAATATGAGTTGTTTGTATGTTTAACGCTGAACGCAGCAATGTTCCAGCTATATGACAGCGGTCTGTAAATAACCCAGTGATTGACATTGTGAGCATCAATCTACATCACTGGGATACAATGTTTGTTTGTTGTTGACGCCGCACTCAGCAATATTCCAGCTATAAGATGACGCTCTATAAATAGTCGAGTCTGGACCAGACAATCAAGTGATTGACATCATGAGCATCAATCCACTCAACTGGGATACGATGATATGCATCGACCAAGTCAGAGAGCCTGACCACCCGATCCCGTTAGTCGCCTCTTACGACAACCATAGTCGCCTTTTACTGGGATACGAAGACATGCATCAACCAAGTCAGTGAGTGTGACTACTCGATCCCGTTAGTTGCCTCTTATTACAAGCACAGTCGCCAGATCCTAGTTGAATGGTGCCTGGGTTTAAAAAAACATTCAGTTCATTACGCCCCAAAAACCTACCATTTACACCATTTACACATATAAATCATGTCCCTGCAAAGTCCTGATCACCTTCATCTGTGCACATAACTCGGGGTAAACATGTAGCCACCCCCCCCCCCCCCCCCCATTTCCTCAATAACCATGATTACAAACTTGTAGCTTATTGTGGCATTCCTATTTTTCTCTCACCACGTTACAAAACCGATGACTACATTAAGATTACATTAGGTTAAAAACACCAGCACAACAGACCACATCATCATGATAACATAGCTAGACAATGGGTTCTACAGGGACTGAAGTCATCTGCTGATACCATGGTAAATGTGTGTGTGGCATCCATACATTTTCAAATCGGAGAGGAGATGTATATAAGTAAAAAAATGTTCAGTCAGCACTTTGGTTTGCTGCTTTGCTGGACTCTCCAACACGTTTTCCCATATACTACTTAAAAAAAGTTAAGGGCCATCGGATTCTTTCATACCACTGTAACTGATCTGTCATGGCATGACAGTGAGTGAGTATGGTTTAAGCCGCTTTTAGCAATATTCCAGCAATATCATGGCGGGGGACACCAGAAATGGGCTTCATACATTGTACCCATGTCAGCGTGGCAAGCGAACGCTTTAACCACTAGGCTACCCGACCGCCCCCATGGCATGACAGATAAACTACAGTAATATGAAAGAGTCAGGTGTTCTTTAACTTCTTATGAACAGTATAATGATGAGATGATGTCTTTGGAGATTATTTGTGACAACTGCGGGTCAAATATCAATGACTTGTATGACTTTTGACCGCAAAAACAAGGCTGTTCTTCAGATATTATTGATTGTATAAAAAAATGACACTGTAGATACATTAGCCCAGTCGACCTATCATGATTATTGGCAAGATGGAATCGATAACCTTTAAAGCAAACTCCAAAAGAGATGAAATTCTCAGGCTACCAGAAGCACACAGTCTCATAAGCTACATCAACCATCACATCTCCGCCCATCTGCAGCTCACAGTCTAGCACAGGAGAACTCAAACCTTGAACATGCAACATTCAGTGAAGATTCTTATCCAACATACATGAAAGTAGAATTCCAAAGTGTGAGAAGTGAATGATCATCCTCGCCCTCTGCTGGACAAAGATCAGATTTGGCACTGCCATTATAAATAAGTCTGATATACAGAATGGCGGCATAGTCATTTAGGATCTTCAATGACTCCTTTTGCAATGTCTGTCATTTTGGGGTATTTCACCTTCTTCTTGTCGAGTTCTTCTTGTGCCCATAGCAACAGTTTCAAGAGGTTGGCAAGTCTGGGAGTGGAATCGGATTCAAGGATGGCAGCATTTAGTTCACTGGCAACCTGGTTTAAATTGCAAATTGTTAATAGGATAAAATGTTATAGACAAGGAATGTTTATGATGACATGATGATGCTCAAATTTAGTCAAATCTAAATATTTTTTACATTTGTATACTTATCCTGCATTACTCCTTAATGCATTCACTGCTTAAGTGAATGCATTAAGGAGTAATGCAGGATAAGTAAAAAATATAATGAATGCTCAAATTTCCATAAAACACAATCACGGCAATCACACCAGTCAATAAAACTCTGGGATGGAAATGACAACATCTAACCAGATTGGGTGAATGTTGTTCTATGCTACAGTCAGCAGTATTCCAGGTGAGGTGAGGTGAGGTGAGGTGAGGTGAGGTGAGGTGAGGTGAGGTGAGGTGAGGTGAAATGGGGTTTAACATCGCGTCCAAGATTATTGCACTTATATAGCAACATGCATGCACATGTGTGTTTGTGTGGCTGCTTGTACTAGTCCGGACTAATGCCGATTTTATAGTTCTAGGTGAATGAGATACTATGCCACAGTTTAATATGAGAACCCCACTCAGACACAGTATACTGACACCGAGCCAACTAGTCCTTGTTTTAGCCCCTTAATGCCGAGCACCAAGCAGGGTAACAACAAGTACCATCTTTTAATGTCTTTTGGTATGACGAGACTGGGGATTGAACCCCTGACCTTCCGCTCTCCTAGCGGACGCTCTACCACAAGACCATGGAGGCGGTCCAGCAGTATTCCAGCTATGTCTTGAAACATTTTAAAAGGAATGTTCAGATATTACTGTCTCCATGCAGCAACTGTTTTGAATCTTTTACATTGCGGTCAGCAATATTCCAGCTATATAACAGTGGCCTCTAAAGCCAACCAATGGCAAACCAATGGCAAACCAATGGCCAATATCATGAGCAAAAGCCCATGCCATAAGGGTATGTTAGCATGAAATCAATCAAGTCACCAAGTTGCTTCTTGTGACAAAGACTGGTCCCCAGTCAGGACCTAAATTAACCAAGGTCCCAAATGGATGAAGCTATTTCACCTTCTGTCTCTGGGATGGGTGGAGCAGTTCGCCAAAGGGTGAGTTCTCGGGGTCCTCAAAGGCCAGCAGCGCCAGTGTCCTCTCCAGCTCCGACAACACCTCCGGGTTCTCCTCGACTCTCTCTGCCAGGTGGGTCTGGGCGTACTCCAGGGCCCCCTCCACATCCTTCTGTCTCACCAGCTCAATCAGCTTCTGTTGCTGTTGGCAGTACAGAGTAGAGTCACAGTCTGTGCTGAACACTTTGCAAGTTTGGTGTATACTAGCCCGGACTTGGCATCATTTTCAGTAGATTTTAGAGAGATATAAACCAAACAATAGGCAGTTTCACTTCAATGTGATCACAAGGCTTGATCCAGCATTTTAAAGGATGGATCCAAAATATCAAAATCCTCTCAGATAATTTTACTGCCTACAACACACTACATTTGGTTTTCAAAAGTGGGTAATCGGAATCCCCTTGATCCCCTGTCTGGAGCCACCTCCCGGAGCCACCTATGGATCAAGTTATTTCTGTGTGCTCACTTACAATATCTCAGTCTTAGCTAATGTCTTCTTCAAAACATGAATGGGTGGGTGCTGTGAGGGTGGATGTGTCTTGGTTGTCAGTAGATTTCACATTATCTAAAGGGGCATTGTTTCCACCCTGAGTAAATGTTTTACACTAGTCAGCAATATTCCAGCTACATCATGGTGGCAGATAGATAATCAAGTCTGGGCAAGTCAAACCACAGCATGAACTATGTCCTGCGGTGTCCACTGGAACAAAATATATCCCCCATCATGGCAACAGACATTTTGCCGATCGCTCGTTCTTTGGGTGAGTGAGTATGGTTTTATGCCGTTTTGGGCAATATTCCAGCAATATCACGGCGGGGGACACCAGAAATGGGCTTCACACATTGTACACATGTCGGGTCTTCGTTGTGATGAGAAAACGCTTTAACAACCAAGCTACCCGACCGCCCCTCTCCTTCTTGGTAAACAACATTGCATAATGTACTAAAACACATGCTATAAATGTCTTCCGGAACTTTACTAGTAACAAGCATGTTAACGCAACAAACAAATGGTACACATCTCAATCTCTGTTTTCAAATTGTGGTAAATAATATGGCAGTAAAATACACTTGTTGTCGACATATTCCTTCTGTTAAAAGGGTCGATGTACCTTGAGCATGTTAAGATGCCTACAACTTCGTTGGTTGGTTTGTTGTTTAACGCCGCAATCAGCAATATTCCAGCTATATGACGGCGGTCTGTAAATATTCGAGTCTGGACCAGACAATGCAGTGATTAATATCATGAGCATCGACCCACGCAATTGGGATCGATGACATGCATCAACCAAGTCAGCGAGCCTGACCACCCGATCCCGTTAGTCTCCTTTTACGACAAGCATAGTCACCTTTTATGGCAAGCATGGGTTGCTGAAGACCTATTCTACCCCGGAATCTTCACGGGTCGCCTACAACTTCTACGATCCTAGCCTTCATTCAATTAGCCAGATCACACACTGCAACCTCCTGATCCACATCAACAAGGCAACAATCATGGGGTGATGGGAATCTACTCTAATCAAATCTGCTGCACTAAGGGATAAAAATTAGCACTAGCCCGAGTTGCTTTGGCTAATGTTGAAAGGTATCCTAAGGCCTCATAGAATTTCAAAAGGTTTGGGGATGTTCCTATATGTTATCAGTACTCTGGCCAGGAGACTTTCTAGGTCAGTGACCTGTGAAGAACCAGGGGTACAATAGGTCTTCAGCAACCCACACTTGCTGTAAAAAGCAACTATGCTTGTCATAAGAGGCGACTAACGGGATCGGGTGGTCAGGCTCGCTGACTTGATTGATGCATGTCATTGATTGACTCATTGTCTCAGAGTTCAGCCCTAGTGATCACTAACCTGCAACCTGAAGTAAAGATATCTGTCATTGTCTAACAACTCCGGGTACAGGTTGTTGACAAGTGAGATTGCTTCATGGACATGTCCGTTCTGTATGGCTTCACGGATCTTGATGCGATCGTCTAACTCGTCCAGGTCAACAGACGGCTGGATACCCGATTCAAGACGGAATTTCTCTGCTGCCTCCTTGAATCCCTCTGGTGAATAAAGACACATTCATAATCCTATCCAGCTTATGACATTTAGGACAAAAGGAACAATGCTTTCGTATTGCTTGTAACTGTTACCACAGCTTGAACACTTCCAGGGGAGACAATTTCACCTTCAGTAATTACCTTCCATTGTCTCCCCTTGACTGCCAGTTCAGTATTCTCTTTCATAAAATAGAACAGGTTGCTTGTTGCAAACAGTGTAAATAACATATAATACACCTTCAAATAAAACTGCACATGGTGCCATACCTTGTCATTGATTATAAATATTACAGCGGTTCAACTGATGAAGTAGGTGAGTATGGCATTGCATTGCTCTTCCAAATATTCTGTCACTGTCATGGTGGGGACAAGAAGAATGGGCACGATTTCGAGTGACCTTCAGGCACCAACAACTTATTCTAAAAGTGAGTGAGGGGAGGAGAGGGGAGGGGAGGGGAGAGGAGGGGAGGGGAGGGGGGAGGGAGGGAGGTAGCGAGTATAGATTAGAAATGCACTCCACACATTATACAAGTGGGGAACAAAACCCAGTGAGTGAGTATGGTTTTACGCCGCTTTTAGCAATATTCAAGCAATATCATGGCAGGGGACACCAGAAATGGGCTTCACACATTGTACCCATGTCGGGAATCGAACCCGGGTCTTCGGCGTGACGAGCGAACGCTTTAACCACTAGGCTCTCCGACCGCCCCAACAAAACCCAGGCCTTTGACATGACGAGCAAACACTTTACCCACTGGGCTACCCCACCACCACTACTTCAGCAGTGAGCGTACCTGTAACGAGATAGTTCATGATGAGCTTGTTCATGTCTGCCCGGGTGATGTGGATGTCCTGGAGTTTCTCCAGCCACTCTTCCTTCGTTATTTCTTCTGAACCCTTGTCCGTGCCAAGATTCATCTTAGGTCTTCTCACTGAAGCAACAAAGCAGACATGTTAGATGAAACGTCCTTCAAACTGGCTGATTTAAGAAAGGCATAGTTATTATCAATACAGTTGAGCCTATCCTACTTTTAACACTGATCGAAATTAACCATGAAAGTCAAGGGGTCTTGTCTTAACCCAAATGACCAAGAGTCAAATACTGAAAACAACAAACCTCAAAGACTCCAGACTCCTTAATTTCTAACACTGAGAAATATTTTCAGAATGAACCAAATTAATGTGTTGATTGAAAATACTCTTACTAAAAACAGATTTTTCTCAGAAATTTTGTAAAACTGTTTAATAAACCTAGACAAAATAACTTTGTTCTGTTTTCAGCCTGATTAATGGAATATTATTCATTTCACACTATCAGCTGTATAAGAGATGAATCATTTAATAGTTTGTGTGTTGTTTAACGCCACTCTCTGCAATAATCCAGCTGTATGATTGTGGCCTGTATATAACCAAGTTTGGACCTGACAATCCAGTGATCGAAAATTGAGAGTAACAATATATGCCATTTACAGGCTGACATCACATAGTTGGAATATTGCTGAGTGCGACATTAAACAACAAACACACACACATATACCGTATTCGACATAATAAGCGCCCAGGGCGCTCTCAAAATTAGAAATAGGGGGCTCTTATTAGAATATTATTTTGGTGAAAAAAACCAGAGTTGAAAGATAAATTCTGTGGTTTATGCTGACAGCCTGAAATGTTTATATACGACAGATATGTTTTTCCAGAATTTAATTGCCCTATAATTAAGGGTGCATATTACACACGAGTGCGTATAATATGCGAATAAATAAGTCTTGTGTACATTGATCAATCGGAAGGGGTGCTAATTGCCTCGGGCGCTAAGTAGAGTGGGGCGCTTATTATGTCGAATACAGTAACACCCCTTTTTCATAATGTACAGATTTTCGTAAGTGAAAAGCTTATTGGTAGCTGGTATTGGCACATTAAGACACAAAACATGTCAATGAAAAGGTTAGTATTATGTCTAAAATGGAACCAGATTGAAGTGTATTACAGAACAGGAATTGGGAGGGAGCGTACTCAGTCACATGCAGCTGTAAATGTTTGAAGTAACATAGTTAATAACATAACTGAGTATCACCCAGCTTCCCGAGAGAGTATACTGACTTTAAAAGTCCAGTTTCCACCCTTGCCGAACTAGGCTGGAATTCCTGGGCTCGATCGTAGCGCCACCAGTGGCTATTACGAGTTATGTCCTTTCTATACCTCTCCTATTGACCAATCTGATTCAACCTCTCGTATCACTTGCATTTGCTTCAAACAAAACGGTGGCGCCCAGTCAAGACGATCTGATTGATAATCAAGATCTATATTGTGATAAAACGAGTCTTACATCGCGAAGTGCATCAAATCACATGAGCACCTTGATTAAAAGCATGAAAAGATTTAGACATTATCTGTTGACAACGAGTTAGCGGTGCACATGCTTTGCAAATCCTGCAGTCGACCGAAATCTGCATGACACTTTACGAACCGGATTTCGATTTCGGTGCGCGATTTTGATTGGACTATGCATAGACTCGATAGTCCAGCCAAAACAGAACTCCATAATACCAGCCTAGTTCGGCAAGGGTGGAAACTGGACTTTTATAGTCAGTTAACTCACTTGCCTCGGGAAGATGAGTATCGCCTGGTATCTTGCAATACAATATGTTTCACAATACATTCTGACAATACCACTGGTATCGCGATACACCAGCAAATAGGAAAAAAAGGATGAAATCACTGAAATATAACTTTAAAACCTCTGGATTCATACATTTACTTATTATCTAAAAAGAAATTGTTAAAGACGAACAACAAAACAGTTTTAAATGAAGGGATGGTTATTAAAGGTAATAGCTTAATAGCAGGCACGTCCTCTATCACCACGTCCTCTATCACCACGTCCTATTGTTCGGCCATGTTTTCAAGTTGTGCTAGGCTATTTCTGCCTTGTCGGCAGGTACCTCTATCAGTTTCTTTTCTATATAAAATAGCCTATCACAAGATCACAAACAGACAATTCATGGGAGGCAACTCTATCAGTTTCTGTTCTATTTACAGCCTATCACAAGATCACAAACTGACAATTCATGGGAGGTAACTCTATCAGTTTCTGTTCTATCTATAGCCTATCACAAGATAACAAACTGACAATTCATGGGAGGTGACGCTATCAGTTTCTGTTCTATCTATAGCCTATCACAAGATTACAAACTGACAATTCATGGGAGGTAACTCTATCAGTTTCTGTTCTATCTATAGCCTATCACAAGATTACAAACTGACAATTCATGGGAGGTAACTCTATCAGTTTATGTTCTATTTATAGCCTATCACAATCTCAAAGACAATTCATGGGAAGTAACTCTATCAGTTTCTTTTCTATATAAAATAGCCTATCACAATCTCACAAACAGACAATTCATGGGAGGCAACTCTATCAGTTTCTGTTCTATTTATAGCCTATCACAAGATCACAAACTGACAATTCATGGGAGGTGACTCTATCAGTTTCTGTTCTATCTATAGCCTATCACAAGATCACAAACTGACAATTCATGGGAGGTGACTCTATCAGTTTCTGTTCTATTTACAGCCTATCACAAGATCACAAACTGACAATTCATGGGAGGAAACTCTATCAGTTTCTGTTCTATTTATAGCCTATCACAATCTCACAAACTGACAATTCATGGGAGGTGACTCTATCAGTTTCTGTTCTATTTACAGCCTATCACAAGATCACAAACTGACAATTCATGGGAGGAAACTCTATCAGTTTCTGTTCTATTTATAGCCTATCACAATCTCACAAACTGACAATTCATGGGAGGTGACTCTATCAGTTTCTGTTCTATTTACAGCCTATCACAAGATCACAAACTGACAATTCATGGGAGGAAACTCTATCAGTTTCTGTTCTATTTATAGCCTATCACAATCTCACAAACTGACAATTCATGGGAGGTGACTCTATCAGTTTCTGTTCTATTTACAGCCTATCACAAGATCACAAACTGACAATTCATGGGAGGTAACGCTATCAGTTTCTGTTCTATTTACAGCCTATCACAATCTCACAAACAGACAATTCATGAGAGGTAACTCTATCAGTTTCTGTTCTATTTACAGCCTATCACAAGATCACCAACAGACAATTCATGGGAGGTGACTCTATCAGTTTCTGTTCTATTTACAGCCTATCACAAGATCACAAACTGACAATTCATGGGAGGTGACTCTATCAGTTTCTGTTCTATTTACAGCCTATCACAAGATCACAAACGGACAATTCATGGGAGGTAACGCTATCAGTTTCTGTTCTATTTACAGCCTATCACAATCTCACAAACAGACAATTCATGAGAGGTAACTCTATCAGTTTCTGTTCTATTTACAGCCTATCACAATCTTACAAACTGACAATTCATGGGAGGTAACTCTATCAGTTTCTGTTCTATTTACAGCCTATCACAATCTCACAAACTGACAATTCATGGGAGGTAACTCTATCAGTTTATGTTCTATTTATAGCCTATCACAATCTCACAAACTGACAATTCATGGAAGGGGACTCTATCAGTTTCTGTTCTATTTATAGCCTATCACAATCTCACAAACTGACAATTCATGGGAGGTAACTCTATCAGTTTATGTTCTATTTATAGCCTATCACAATCTCACAAACTGACAATTCATGGAAGGGGACTATCAGTTTCTGTTCTATTTATAGCCTATCACAATCTCACAAACTGACAATTCATGGGAGGTAACTCTATCAGTTTCTGTTCTATTTACAGCCTATCACAATCTCACAATCTGACAATTCAAGTATCATCTGTTCCTTAGCATCGATGACTTCATAGGTATCGTGAATCGTTAACTCTTTCAACACCAGTCAACCAGAAGTGTTTACTGCTGGGACACCGAGTTCCCAGAGGCTCTTGTGTGATAGATGAAGCCAACATTTATCATAGAAAATACCTGCTGTAAAATATATTTGCTACTACATGTTATACACCATTTAAAAGGTCTGATCCTATGGTTTATAAATATGAAAGTTATGTTTTTCACATTATTTAAAATAATGCATTTACAACTTAATTAAATTTGTTGTAAATAAAAAATGTACGCTAACACGTTGTTAACATCCAGATTAAGGACCAAGGAAGCGAAAACTTGACGATTTTCGGCAAATATATGATTTCATAATATCCACGTACCTATTTCTATTTTATTTTCATTGTTTACGTTATTGGAAAATCATTTTAAAAAGAATTATAAATAGTCTCTGTCATCATCCATTTCCCGATAACAGCGACTGTCCGCTCAGTAAAATGAAGAAATACCCCCGTTTTCGAGGTTTCGTATGAATAACACGTTTCGTCGAAGAATGGCATATGACACATCGCTGGAAAGCTTATTCCTTCATCTACATGCTCGTAACATCGACTGGTTTTTTTCCGTAGTAATAACAAGCGATTTCATTGGATTAAAATTGGTTTCTAATGACGCTTTCTTGCTGAAATCTGCTACAAGTTTCGTGATTGGTCAATTTTGAGCACGTGACCTATGGCAGCCAATCAAATTACAGCTGTGATACCAAGCTCGTGTTCGATAAATTACAGAAGTTTGCGAAAGTATTTTGTTAAATCGTGTTATTCTGAACGTTTTGAGCAGGAAATCACGATATATATTAAAAATATGGAACTTCGTGAATGTATCGTGCTAGGTTACGAGCTGTGACAAAGATTTTTCATGCATATATTTTTGCATTAAACATCGTGTCCGAGCCGAGAATTCAAGGCGACGAAAGCCGAGATGTCATTTGACTTACATTACACGCGATCGCACGAAAAGATGAAAATAATAACTTAGATGTAAGTTTGATTACTTTTAGTTATATTTTTGTTGATTTTATATATTACTTTGTATAATATATTTAAAGATTTGTTTAAAACGTCTTTATTTTCCTCTTTGACGAGTTCGATGTGGACCGGTTGTCGAAATGTGTGTCCGAGAATTTTATTTTCAATAACATCGCGGGAAATAGTGAATAATTTTTTAATTTAACGATAAAAAATGTTAAATTGAAATGGAATATGTATTTCAGACACTGTGAAATGTGATAGATTTAATAAATGAATGATATTACAGGTAGGTCTATAAAAATATAGTACTATTTTGACGTTACTACGGCTTGGCCGGATAACTGGCCTGCGGTGTCTGGGGACTCGATGCTTCTTGGCCGGATAACCGGCCTAGGTGTTGAAAGAGTTAAAGCCCTAGTTAATAGTATAGCGTCAACAATGATCAGTTTACAGCTATCACCAGGTACTGTCAATGGATACATCCATGTAAACGTGTGCTGAAATTTGAAGGTTGTGTATATTATCACAAGATTATATGTCATGATATTTTCAATATTCGAGGTATTCAGAGGCTGGTGGAGAGTGGGGAGTTTGTGTCTTTGATATCGCTTAGCTGTGCACCAGTCTGTTGATGTGGGAGGACAGTATCAATGTTCTTTTCACAGAAACAATCTTATGGTAAACATGCTAAATGACTTTCAAGACATGTTTCATAACATGTGTTTCATAGCATCTTTTTAGCCAGTTTCTGAGATGTAGATACTCTTATAGATAACAACATTGAAACTTCATATACATGATATAGTCATAATAAATTGCACAATTCATTTCTCTGCAGCAAGAAAACTAATCTAAACCATTTGATCAAGCAATATATTTTTAATTTCAAATTTTAATGTCAGTAATAGGGGTGATATATACATATATATATCCTAAGTTTCCTGATGCAACAATAAATATTACCTACATTTATCATCCTTCCATACATCCAGATTCAGTGGAACTCCCTGGTTTCTGTTGGTTTGTTTGTTTGTTGTTTTAAAGACGCACTCAGCAATATTCCAGCTATATGATGGAGGTCCGTTAATAATCAAGTCTGGACCAGACAATCCAGTGGTTGACATCATGAGCATTGGTCTACGCAACTGTGATACGATGACATGCATCAACCAAGTCAGCGAGCCTGGTCACCCGATCCCATTAGTCACCTCTTACGGCAAGCATGGGTTGCTGAAGACCCATTCTAACCCAGATTTTCACAGGGTACCGATGTTTCTTAAAACTATAATTGCCTTCGGACATGTCACATCAAAGTTACAGCTTTGTGGCCCTTGTGCTTTCTGGGAAGGTCTTTTTTCACAATTTGATCAGAAATATCAGTTTGACCTTTTTACACATTTTCTGAAAATATTTTAATTTCATAAATATAACAGTAGCTTATTGTGGTATCAGGCACCCTCCTATGTATACAGATATATAGCCATTTACTAGTTTCAGAGTATATGCCACATGTGACCAAGCACATACACACAACAGAAAACAGTTAAAACTATAAACATTCTGATAACCTCCCTTGCACCTTCAGTCATTGTGAGCTATTTAGATGCTTATTTATCAGATTAAAAGTGCTCTGGCACCGATTGAGAATTATAATTTATTTCTTGCAATGTACAACATGGGCTCCAGATAAGCTGTGTATTTGCGTACAACTGACTTGAGTTTCTTGAATACAAATAAATAAAAAAAATAAAAAAATAAAAATATTATAATCATGATAATGACACTGTGTAAATTACCCAACGTAGCATTTTCAGGTTGTGTACCTGTATTTCTTTACAGATTGTTATACACTGATTGAATGCAGTCCTTTTACTTCTACATGAACTCTATGTAGGGGATAATGCAAAGACATGCTATATCTCGCATATTGTAACTTATATAAGTACCACTGTTAAGAGCTATGACACACTTAGAGCATCACATGAACAGATCCAAATTAGAAGTCACCTGAAACAGCATTCCAAAAAGGTTCACTCACTGGTTAAAGTAAGTAAGTAAGTGAGTGAGTGAGTGAGTGAGTGAGTGAGTGAGTGAGTGAGTGAGTGAGTGAGTGAGTGAGTGAGTGAGTGAGTGAGTGAGTGAGTGAGTGAGTGAGTGAGTGAGTGAGTGAGTGAGTGAGTGAGTGAGTGAGTGAGTGAGTGAGTGAGTGAGTGAGTGAGTGAGTGAGTGAGTGAGTGAGTGAGTGAGTGAGTGAGTGAGTGAGTGAGTGAGTGAGTGAGTGAGTGAGTGAGTGAGTGAGTGAGTGAGTGAGTGAGTGAGTGAGTGAGTGAGTGAGTGAGTGAGTGAGTGAGTGAGTGAGTGAGTGAGTGAGTGAGTGAGTGAGTGAGTGAGTGAGTGAGTGAGTGAGTGAGTGAGTGAGTGAGTGAGTGAGTGAGTGAGTGAGTGAGTGAGTGAGTGAGTGAGTGAGTGAGTGAGTGAGTGAGTGAGTGAGTGAGTGAGTGAGTGAGTGAGTGAGTGAGTGAGTGAGTGAGTGAGTGAGTGAGTGAGTGAGTGAGTGAGTGAGTGAGTGAGTGAGTGAGTGAGTGAGTGAGTGAGTGAGTGAGTGAGTGAGTGAGTGAGTGAGTGAGTGAGTGAGTGAGTGAGTGAGTGAGTGAGTGAGTGAGTGAGTGAGTGAGTGAGTGAGTGAGTGAGTGAGTGAGTGAGTGAGTGAGTGAGTGAGTGAGTGAGTGAGTGAGTGAGTGAGTGAGTGAGTGAGTGAGTGAGTGAGTGAGTGAGTGAGTGAGTGAGTGAGTGAGTGAGTGAGTGAGTGAGTGAGTGAGTGAGTGAGTGAGTGAGTGAGTGAGTGAGTGAGTGAGTGAGTGAGTGAGTGAGTGAGTGAGTGAGTGAGTGAGTGAGTGAGTGAGTGAGTGAGTGAGTGAGTGAGTGAGTGAGTGAGTGAGTGACTGACTGACTGAGTTGGGTTAAACTCTTTTAAAGCTGCTTTTAACAGTATTCCAGTTATATTGCGACGTGTCAGCTTAATGTGGGAGGAAAGCCCGAAGTGATGCAGATCTCAGACATTTACCACTTCGGTGAAACCCACGAGCACGGGTATGGTGCTGACAAACCTAGGAACATAATCGGAGCGAACCTGGATTCGAACCCACGATCATAGGTTTCTGGCATGCCCAAGGGATGCAACTCTGCACAGCGAATCGCTGCGCCTTAGATGACTGGGCCACCCATGCCACCATGGGCCACCCATGGTTTAAAGACCCAATAGGCTGGACCCAAGAGAGTAAAAATCTATTAAATACCCAAAGAAAACTATGAATACCCAAAGTTGGTGACAAAGCATGTAAATACTAGTACAATGGCTAAATATATTATCTGGAGCCCTGTACCAAACCTAATCCTCTCATTCTCAGCACAGAACATGCAGTGTGAGAATAATAAACAGGGAGAGAAAGAAACAGTTTAGAACAGGTACATAATAAGAACTTACAAGCGTTCATGTGCACTGTAAAAGCAAGGTGATATCTGATTAGATATAAACATGAGTGAGTGAGTGAGTTGGGTTTTACGCCGCTTTTAACAGTATTCCAGTTATATCGCGGCGTGTCAGCTTAATGTGGGAGGAAAGCCCGAAGTGATGCAGGTCTCAGACATTTACCACTTCGGTGAAACCCACGAGCACGGGTATGGTGCTGACAAACCTAGAAACATAATCGGGGCGAACCGGGATTCGAACCCACAATCATAGGTTTCTGGCGTGCCCAAGGGACGCAACTCTGCACAGCGAATCGCGGCGCCTTAGACGACTGGGCCACCCGTGCCCCCGATATAAACATGATGCCAAATACAGGAACAATGCTGGGCACAGTTCAGTGAAGAACCTGCATGATCAGTCAGAATTTTGTGATGAATGAAATCTTTACCATCTTTGATGTTTATTTTGTTATTCACAGTCACATTTTCAAAAATATCTAATAAAATGTCCTGTGGTTTTCACAGAAAATTCCTCACACAGTATACTCTGATTTTCAATATTCCTGGATCTCTACTTCTGGGGTATCTTACAATTTACAGAACTACTAATGTGCGCACAATATGTTGATTATTTGCATATGCATATTCTCTCATGATGCTCCTCATTTCTGTTGTCCCCTGCCGTGATATTGATAGAATATTGCAGAAAGCGGCGTAAAACCATACTCACTCACTCTCTCATGATACTCCTGCATGTCAACTGTTGTCTCACATCTTATCATTATTATGACATTTATGACAAATATCGGAAACTGCATAATTTCACAAATAATGATATATATCCTTACTTCCACTTTCGGGAAACAAGACTGAAATGTTATCACATCAGTGACAAATTTCTTCCAAAAGTGGTCTCATATGCATCTGTTTCTATTAACCTACCTATCGGATTCAAGTAGAAGTGGTATGAGTGACATATCCAACTGAAACTCACACCCATATACAACATTGTCATGGAAATGATTAACATCTGGAAATTGACCCTTATTGTTTGTTGATAAGCAGATGCTATGCAGTAGGTTGTTCCTGGCATATCTTTTTAAACTTCTATTATCATGATTATATCACGCACACTCACACACCATCACTTTGAGCGTAATCAAAACTGTCAATGACCATTCTAAATGGCAATAAATTATGACTTTGTCAGTTTGGATTTGTTGGGTTTAAATGATGATCCTATGCCTATGCTGCAAAATATAATTCAGAATAATGCGAAAAATCTGGTTGATTCCCCTAATTTTAACAGACAGGGTGGGCATGCTGGGTGCCCGCCAAAACAGACCAGCCTATTTGGTCATAACAGACCAGCCTATTTGGTCATAACAGCCCATCTTTTCTGGTCAAAACTGACCACTCTTAGTGAAAACGGACCAATGAAACGGCTGTTCCATTTTGACTGGTATCCATACCTGATATGTTTTCATCACATTTTAACATGATACTGTTTAATTAATGAAATACACTGATATGGACAAGATGAGTTTGCGATTTGTATCCAGATTGACTTCCACAACAACTACCTGGGTAATACAGAATCTGATGCTATATCAGTTTTCAATTTACAAATTTTTCATGCAGTTTTAAACAAACAATCTTGGCTCCATTTGGGTTGCTTCAATGACCTATCTAGATAATCAGGTTTATTCACCACCCCGTAAAATAAGTTTGGGAAACATCATACAAAGGGCCATGATTCCAAATTTAGTTATATTTTCTTCAGCCTATTCACACGATTCAGAATATTATTATTTATTATTTCATTCTGTATGACATCAGCACATAATAATGCTTCTAAACGTTCTTGGAAGAAATATTACATTCCTTTAAAAATAAATACATAATGATCCTCGGTTTAGTTACATCATTCGTGATATGCTATTTCATAAAGTTTCAAAGAAAACAAACCTAGCTAGACCATGGCTAATAATGCACGAAAACCGAGGTACAGTGAATACGAATATCCTGAATTGAAGAAACACTGACTTATCGCGTTCCTGTCTCTTTCCTACATCTGTTTTTGTGTTAACTGTGTTACAAACTATCTTCCATTCAACAAGGTATATAGTAGATATTCACACAGTATCTTACCAAACCAAAATATCACTCCACTCACGAACCAAAACAAAAGTCTCCCAAAACCGGAAGCGCATAACTCACGCACCTGCAAGTTCCGGTACATGAAAAATATATGAGAAATGTGTTACCGACAAATGTAAATCATATTATCTTTTAACTGACGGACATATATACATATAATCTAATGGTGGGTGTAACCACACATCCCCTAATTACCGTTTCTTAATTATTTTCAGGAATACACTTCTTTCTGTCACTGAATATTATATGCTATTTACTTGACGCCTAATGACAAACATGAAAATGATATCACGGGCTTCTGCTGAACATCTAATTACAGCTTCTATTCCGTTTGTAGACCTAGTTCGTAAACAAGCATAGTTTACCACTCAGGAAGGGATATAAATATCATAGCGGTACTTCAGAGACCAACCTGAAAATATTACATAAACATAGAGTGTGAAAGTATATAAGGTTCTAGACAACAACAAAAAGTATACTGAACAAAGACCACTAACATATGTCTACGATTTCTGCTTTAAAATCATAGGCTGGTCAGCTTGAAGTAGTGATGATAAATCTGCAAAATAATTTGCTATTTTCATACGTATTTATTTTCACATGCACAGAACACCAAATTAGTATATCAGTACCATAATCTGTCAGAATATATCAGAGATCCACGAGGTCAGTTTGGGTATCAGTTAAAATAGATTCCTTGGAATAAGACGCGAACACATGTTACATGCTGTTTGCTTTTTCTTATCATTACACTGTCGCATGCAGGTCACGGGAGCAGGGAGCCGTCCGCTCTCATTTAGGGATCCACTGCAGCGTTAATATACATGCATCATTACGATCTAGGTACGGAATGCAGATGGGGATAACAGTGTTCACAAAAAACGTCACGCTTGTTGGTGAACGTTAATTCATGGTAAATAGGTGAGCTCATACAACATTAAATCCAACACAAACTGATAAATAATCAAAGAACATTAACCCAAGAAATAGTATTCGAATATTGAATATATCTCGCTTTTTGTTGGACATTGTTGTACATATACACATAATTGTTTGACATGTGTGTAGCTCTATGTGCAAACGGTGATGAAGGTAAACCACAATGTCAAACATATGGCTTCAAACCCGAAACTCCGAAAAGGAGGGGTAAGATTTCGGGATATCATCTCAGAAAACGTGTAACCGTAAAAACATTGAAACATCATTGGTCGGTTTCTTATTATAATCTACGTTAATCCCCAAGATTTACATTGGTGTTAGTGAACGTACAATCATTAAAAAGAACAAACGTTTTAAGCACGATATTTGTTTACGGTCACTATTATTATGTGTCAAGGGTTGTTTTATTTTCGATGAGACCTAATCACCACTGTACCAAATTAACCCAAAACTTGTGCATGAAAAACCCAAAAAAACAGCATTGTATCAGTTGAGTCGTGGATAAAATGACTTGTCATTTTACTGTTCAAAGACACGCGAACCCTGTAGGAAATTGTCTACCACACGGATATATAATTAATGGTGTTTATACTTGAACATTATTTCTTTGTTTGAACTTCAAACATTGTGTTTCAGTATCGATTATATTCCCTCACCCGCCCACAAAAGCGGGATGCATAAGCGTCAACATTGAAAAGTACTTTTGGTTTCATATTTGTTTTGAAACAAAGTTCGCGTAACGTGTTGATTATTGCACCTGTGAATGCGGAAAGATGTTTGCAAATTTTGTTGTTTATTCACACTGTAAATTGCTTTCTTATGCATTATCATGCTTAACACACCAAGCTTTACAACCTTCCTTGAGCATGTATATTAAAGGCCGGTAACTCCTGAAGCTCAGGAAACGTTTGTAGAATACGGAGGAAAAATTCCCCTGATATAATTCTTGTTTTGGCTGTAACAATTTGAACAATAACCGATTTTGTTTGGTTGGAAACCATACAATGTGTTAGGGATGTTAATCGGATAAACGTGTTGTACACAGTATTAGTAAATAACATACAAACACAGTTTTATCAGAAGATTAATTACAGAAATAGTTGACCTGTAAATAGTACATATCTCGGTACGCCAATATGGCGGTCTCGGTGTGTTTTGGATTTCCGAACTATGTCAAATAGACATTCTATCTATTCTTATATTGGACTACCTGCCTCAACTAGGTGCCAACGATGGCTGAAAGGTAAGGAAGGGTCTACATTTCCTCTGATCACCCCAACGACCGATTTATAGCCAGCAAGGCATTGCCGAATCCCTCCAGCATTCTCTCTCATCCACTTGCCAACCAGCCTCGTCAACCACCCACTAGCGAACAGTAGGACAACCACTATGCACATTGTTGTGTTTTGGGGTATGGTGTGAAACTAGAGGTATCACGGCCGTGTCCATAGTCATTTCTTACAGTGACGATCTTGACCTAGGCATTGGTGCTCCCTTTCATAGACAAACGTTGGGCGGAGTTGGTGCCAATATCGCCCCATTCTTCGCGGTTGACAGATCGGGTCATGTCGCATGTACATTTCAGTTTAACAGAAATGTACATCGAAAAAATGATTTTATTGTGTACACATGAACAGTATATTCCTGTCTCAAACCTGTCTGAAGCATTGTAATTTATGTATGTTATGTTTGTTATTATTATCCCACAATAACAATGTAAGAGGTACAATCGTAATGAGTTCAATGTCCTACCTGTGTTTCTTCTATGCCTATTGTTATGAACAAAGATTGTGTTGCACACTGGAAAAAAGAGTTTCATTCTCAGTATATTCTCCAAGCATAATTAGTTTATCACACACACTAAATGCTTATGCAATTTAGTGCATTCGCAGGTAGTAGATAATGAGGTACCAGCTGATAAGCATTTAATTATCATGTTATGTATGAAATTAGCAATTTGGGCTCCGTGGGAGCAATTACCAATTAGTGAGGATTGCAATTGATAATCAGTGTGTGTATACCTGTGAATTTAGGTCAATAGCAATTGCTTAATTTATCATTGTGTGTAAGGTTGTCTATTTTGGTGTGTCTTTCAACCATGACAATTACTCAAGCTTACTCAGTTGACAGATTAGGTTGTTGTCATCAGATGAATATGCATTCTGAAAAAGTACAATCAAAAAGAATGTCTTTCTTTCAATTGAGCTCTCAGAGTCAAACAATATATTTACAAAGTTCTTGTTTTTGAAAATAGCTGTTGATTTTCAGGCATTCACACAAGGTCTGTTTGTAAGCTGAAGATAGAAACCATCAGAAACAGAATCTTGAAATGATTGTATCTTTTGTATTCTTTACTGCTAATCTTAAGGTAATGTTCTTATGGGTAATAATTGATAAATGATTGCTGATAGTAATATTGAGATTCAATAAAGGATTAGCTCCCTTTGCCCCTCGTGAATATTTCCTTTGATACAACCTTTTTATAAAATATTGTTCATGTCATATAAGGCATATGGTCCACACATCATGAATCAATGACAATGAGCAGTACGTGGTGCCGAGCTTTATACAATAATCAATAAACCGTGCCTGAATCTTCCTGTTCCACTGTAAATTACAAATTGCACGAGTAAGCATTTTAGCATCTCATAAATATTTAAAATTTAATAACAACTTTCCAACATCAACATGTTAAACTGCAACAAAATGCGAAAATGTTAACAATGTGATCATATGAGGGGATGACAGCTTAGTTTTTGTTGTAATATACATGTCACCTTTTCCCATGTGTTACATCAGTATGTGAATGAAATGAATGCCAATGAAATTAACGCCTTTATTTGTACTGTGTGACAACTCCGAAAGTATATTGTATTTTTACCACAGGGAATGATGATAGACAAGGGACACTTACTGATCAAGAGAAAATAATCAAGCAAATACCGTATTCGATGTAATAAGCGCCCCGCTCTAATAAGCGCTCACGGTAACATTTGCTAAGATATTGGCTAGTGAACAATCCCAATTAGCACCCCTTCCGATTGATCAATGTACACAAGACTTATTTATTCGCGTATGATAAGCACTCATGTGTTATATGCACCCTTAATTATGGGTAATTGAATTATGGAAAAATATATCTGTTGTACATAAACATTTCAGCATAAATAACGATATTTATTTTTCAACTCAGTTTTTTTCACCAAAATAATATCCTAGTAGGAGCCCCCTATTTCTAATTTTGAGAGCGCCCTGGGCGCTTATTACGTCGAATACGGTAGTCTGAAATAGGATGGACACTACACCTTTCAGTAGCTTGACTGACTGAAACAATAGTACAGGCTGATTATATAGAAACAAGTGGAGGAACTCACTCACAAAACTATGCATGGACATTTCTATAAATAAGTGGCTAAATATGTGTACATATTGACTCAGTGCACAAATCCCTGCCTTACATGTAAATATAGGTCTCAAGTATGTAAACATGAGTATTTTCATGATTTAAATAGTTTTCAGTGGTTGACAGTTGTTTGTAAGGTTTTTGCTGAAGATGATGTCAGCCACGCTGTCAGTAGATACTGGGTCTTTGACCACTATTTAAACTGAAGACCATGTTTAGCTGACTGTTGTCTTGTAAATATAGCAATGCTAGCCCATATGTAAACTAGCTTTGATCCAGGAGAGTTTGGGATGGTACATGGTACAGGTGAGAGATTTGGGCATTGAAGGTGATGATGTTGTTGATGACAAGGATGGTCATGATAAAAATAATTCGCAACAAGGGATTAATATTGCGAATGTAGCAGGGCGTGGAGTCATCCCACAGATGACATCCTTACCTTGTCAGCTTGCTGACGGGGTTAACCTCTTTGGTCATGTGGACAAGGCGTCCGACCTCTGATCAGAAGGTCCGTGGTTCGAATCCCATCACAGGACTCGGAAATTTTATGGCCGCTACATGAACATGACGAAAACTGACTATTTCCTAACATGTAGAGTCTTATTTACAACATTTCATCAACTTTTGGAATCGGACTTGATAATAATCCTTTAGTAACATTGATAATGATAATGATGATGAGGATGGTTTTAATTCTGTCAGTATTTTCTGTACTTTCACACTGTTTTTAACATGTCTTAGATTTAGCTATCTATTTTTAAACATGTAAGGCTTTTCAAGTATTCAAGAAAACAGTACCAAAATAAACTAAGCATCACAAATGGTAGATGCTTGGAGATACCATTTTTCAACTTCTCATCAACTTGGTGACAATCTATTATATACAAACAAACTTATAGCTGGAATATTGCTGAGTGCGGCGTTAAACAACAAACAAACAAACTTGGTGACAAGAAAATCTTTGATTTTGAAACAAGGATTATGAACATGGCTGTGTCAATATTTTCTATATTTTCACCTTGTCTTATGTTTTTCATATAGTTATCTATTTTTGAACATGAAACATGTTTCATGTATTCGAGAACAATGCCAAAATAAACATCATCATGAAAAATGGTAGATTCCTGGAGATGGAACATAAACACAAGAATCTGGCGACACTCCAACACTGACAGCCTCAGAAGCTCACTTCTTGCCCTAGATTCGGATTAATTGATCCCCTGGTTAGACCTGCCGAGAGTGGAAGCGAGAGTGGAAGCGGTCTATCCGACCCACTTATAACGGAAGCGGTCTATCTCCCTCTGATAGACAGTGTCCGTAAAGGCATGACTAATAGTCATCACAATTCTCCGTAGATGCCAAGGCTTGGCACTGTCTGTCACAAATACCTGATACTCCATTGCCAGACATCCCATGTCATGAAACTTCCTCACGAAAACAATACCTTTTTCGGGTGAGTTGATTTCTGAAATTGTTGATATTTTGTCATGGTTAAATTTTGGATGGTGCCTTTGAGGATCTGTTAAATCTTTTACGAGAGGGATGTTTTCATAATTTATTAACGGTAACCCTTCTCCGGGTAATGGGATTATTCCTGCATGGGAATATGGATCGATTATGTTCAATGCATTGAGAGATTAAGAGAAGGAAGCCTTGTGGAATTGGCTTTGATTGAATGACATTACGATCAATTATTTTAGGGCGATTACAAGAATAATGTTGAACAGATGATTATGAATGCTGTTCAAGTTGAATAGCCTTAATTGATGAATCAATTCTTGAAATGAAAATTAGGTGTATAAAAAAATAGTTATGGTTAATTGAAAACTGTTTGAATTAGGCAATTGTTTTTGCAGGTTAGAACAGAAACAGGGTTATTGATAAGAGCATGATGTGTTAATATTGACAACATCATACATGTCTTGAGTTGCATGATGAATAATGATGTCATTAAATCAGAATTTGAATTAATCTGTGTTTTCACTCATCTGTAACAATAATCTGTTACTGAGTTGCCATCTACATTGTGGTGGACATCCATTGGGATATGTCACTAGGCCTTCCTGTGTTTTACTAGTCTCAGACTAGTGGACATGTTAATTTCAGATCCTGTTAACTGGTTAATGCATTTTAATGTTTTGATTTAGCTTTGTTTTAGATTATATCAAAATGTAGGGAACTGTTAAATATTTCGTAGAAATATTCGAGATACAAACAAAGAATTTGATTGTAATTGGGCCTGATCAGTCAAAGGTCGATGTGGTCATGGTGGTAGTTAACATTGATTTGAAACTTGGGGTCAGACAGTGGGATTCTTTGGAAATGTTCTCTAAGGAGTAGATTAACTTGAAACAAGATGAAAGTTGTGTTTGCCAAGTTCTCTATGAGAATATCAATAATATTTTCAGAATCAGCTCTGAGAAACAGGATCTGTTTGGTGCTTGAGTCATATTATGCATCTTGTTGCGCCAAATCTCAGTGGCATGTCTTGGCTCATGTTCAATAGTGAAAATCCAAACAAAATATTTTCATGTTTTTCTTTTCAAATGAGTTTAGCATATGAATCATTAAGATATACTTGTATATGTCACACCCTTCTGGTATTTCATAACTTCAGGTAGATAAGAATGTAACTATGTATGTGATGTCAGATTATTTTGTTGAATATTTTCATTTGCCAAGAGTCAGTCTTGTCAGTTCAATTTCATGATGCAAGTGATTATGTTTTTGTTTGTTTGTTGTTTAACGCCGCACTCAGTGATATTCCAGCTTTATGACGGTGGTCTGTAAATAATCGAGTCTGGACCAGACAATCCAGTGATTGACATCATGAACATTGATCTATGTAATTGGGATGCGATGACATGCATTAACCAAGTCAGCGAGCCTGACCACCCGATCCCGTTGGTCGCCTCTTACGACAAGCATGAATATGTAGATATAGCCATCAAATGATTGTAAATTTAAAAAGAAGAAAATTCACTTTGCAAAGAGAATATTAAATTCAGATATTATATTTTGGTTGATTATTTTAATTTTTCAAGCATCAGTGTTGTCAGTTCAATTTCATATGGAATTATATGAGGTATATTCTAGCAGGTAGGTCTTGTATGGGTGAAAGACTTCTGTTATTGGGCTGTTACAACTTGTAACAAGGATATTGGATATTGTCGCTTACGGATCACTCTATGTTAAATGTTGCACATACCCACATTTGTGTCAAATCCGGAAACAGCCTCTTAACAAACACCTGCTTCAAAGTAACCGCAAGATGGTCACATGACTTCTCATTTAAGTCCTAAGTAGCTTTGCTTGGCTGGTTTAGTTAATCTGTAATGGCTGGCTTCATCATTTGTAAAGCAAAGGTCAGTGGAAAGGTCAGGTATTATGTCAGATGGTATAGAAGAGCGTCAATTTCGTATGATTGACTGTCAGCTGTTTGCCCACATCGTGTACTCCATACAGTGCTGCAAATGTCATCCCCACATTCTGTATACATTAGTCGGGGCGATATTGACGAATGTACATTAGGATTCCGAGTTTCGCAACAATTGGGATGATATTGAGGTATATGTATAGGTCAGTGGACGATTCTTTACAAATATAGACTGGTGGGTCAATTTTGAAGGTTGGGGGTTAGAATTAATGTTTTTAGGGGGTGTGGTTTTAGAGGGCTCAAATTTTCTTTGAAGCATTTTCTTTGGCTGCAGTTTTCATTATAGAAATTCAAGTACCATTTAACTGAAATAACAAATGAGCATCGAAATAATTAATAAGATTATGAATAATACTGAACTCTCTTCAAATGTTTATAGTGTGCAAGGGAGTATAATGTGTGTGATCATTTACACTTGCTTACCCCAAACTGTTACAAAAGTGGATCATATATCATTTTGAGAGTATAAGCAAATTTAATAATAAACATCAATCTTTATTTTCTTGTATTTATGTAAAATAAAATCAAAACAAACAGGTAATTGTTTCATTATGTTTATTTTTGATTAAATCAGCTATTCAATCATTTTATTGAACATTATTGTGAAAGTCAGCCGAAATATCCCCTGTATGAAAATATTTCTGAATGTTGTCCGGGAATGCTGCAGGGTCGTGGTCTGGAATGAACACTACATTTATTACCCCCAAACTTGCTTTTCATCCCAGATAGTATTAGCCTCATTCACCCAGGTGTTGCAAATTTGTTGAGACAGTGCCTCTGAGTACCGTATTCGGCGTAATAAGCGCCCTGCTCTAATAAGCGCCCAGGTTGAGATTTGCTCATATATTGGCTGGTGAACAATCCCAATTAGCACCGCTTCCTTCCCCTATTCGCGTATAATACGCACTTGTGTGTTATATGCACCCTTAATTATTGGCAATTAAATTCTGGAAAAATAGATCTGTCATACATAAACATTTCAGGCTGTCAGCATAAATCACGATATTTATCTTTCAACTCTGTTTTCTTCACCAAAATAATATTCTAATAAGTCAGCCCCCTATTTCTAATTTTGAGAGCGCCCTGGGCGCTTATTACGTCAAATACGGTATGTACAGTTTGTAATACTATAGTAATCCTAGAAGGATGTTTGCAGGGAGATGTACCATCACATGTTAAAGTCAGTAATGATAGGCTGTCCTTGTCCCCGGGATCTTTGAGACCTTTGTTACCCCCAAAACAGAACCTTTGACACAAGAATAGACGGCTAATATTGACACCCTGAAAGAGTTGCGATGGCAAGAGACACTAACTGTTTCCGAGTTCCAAATAATGTCTTTTGTCGGAAGTGCTCAATTTATCGGACAAAAGCCTTTAATTGTGACACCAAGAAATTCAATTCTACATTGGAAGTTAATTTCTAGAGCCCTTTCATCTAGGGTTGATGGTTTCTTTTTTGTGGGTGTTTGATCGAACGATACGATGGCCGTCCACCTCATCTAGTTTAGCCGAAATATCAATTTGTTGAAGAATGTTGGGCTGTGGAATCAATGGCTGCTAACCACAAAGTTTGGTTAGTTTATAGATAGATGCTGCGGCTGTTATTATGCTGCAGGATGGAAGAAATGAAAACGCTAATTAATAATGAATCGTAGTCCTACAGCCTGGGGCTAAGAAGTTTTTTATACACTGGTAAAAGTTTTCTTTTTTGGGAGATGTGGAAAATGGCATTATTATTGGTTAATTACAGAGAGGGTTTTGAGTTTAAAATCATTTCAAGTGTACTTGCATGAATTGCTGTGAGCAGTGCAAACTGGTTGGTTAGTATGCGATTTTTCCCTCTTTCTTGTTCATGTTTGAAAGGAATTCATTTTCATAATGGCTGAATTATATTTAGTGCTCGTATTTTCGAGTTTGTTGCTTGTTTTTGAAGGATTGAATATTTATGAACACTGATTTTTAGGAACCATATTGTTAAAATCTGTGTGGAATGAATGAATGAATGAATGAATGAATGAATGAATGAATGAATGAATGAATGAACAATTCCATCCCTCTTTTTACATCAATGCGGCATGTTTCTGTTAATATGAAATTCATAAGTCTGTTCCCCAAGGCATATTTCATGCAAATCAGTGCTGATCCTTCTTGTGGTGTTATTGTTTGAGACTTTGGGGTTAAATAATCCTTTCATGCAGTTGTTTAGTTCATGGAGGGATCCTATTTGACAACTTCAAGACAATAACTGGTGCCTGTTAGTCTGTCTCCCACACACCAGAGAATAAATAATATCATGAATACAGCTCAAATCTAGAATGAGTCCAGCTCTAGCCTGAAATTAAGCATTATCTGGGCTTCATAAATGGATTTAAATTTTTATTATGCAGATATTTATTTTTAAAAAACAACAACTTTATTTCAGGACTTAATATTTTTGTCTATGGTTTCTGTATTTATGTTGAAAAATGTGACATTTGTGTTGCCACATTTGAAGCATCTATTTTCTCTATTCTATCGGGGCGCTGGGGTAGCCTAGTGGTTAAAGCGTTCACGCGTCATGCCGAAGACCCGGGTTCGAGTCCCCACATGGGTACAATGTGTGAAGCCCATTGCTGGTGTACCTGCACCGTGATATTGCTTGAATATTGCTAAAAGCGTCATAAAACCACACACTCAATCACTCACTCACTCACTCACTCACTCACTCACTCACTCACTCACTTTTCATTCATAGCATTATTCCATTATCTCCCTTTATGATTTATCAATACCTGGTAAGCTTCACCTATACATAAGTTACCTTACTGAATCACTATGGATAGTATATTTGGTGTTAATTGCAAACATTGGAATCAGTGCCTTGTGTATTGTCTGTATTTATTGATAAATATTTGCGTTGTGAATGAGTTGTGCTTGATCATGGATCAATTTTGTTCCAACCTATTAATTATGGATGATATCATGTAACACTTGATGTCACATTGTTATTGTACCTTAACAATGTGGATCATCATTCATGCTATCAACAGGGCGGTCGGGTAGCCTAGTGGTTAAAGCGTTCGCTCGTCACGCCGAAGACCCGGGTTCGAATCCCGACATGGGATTTCTGGTGTCCCCCGCCGTGATATTGCTGGAATATTGCTAAAAGCGGCCTAAAACCAAACTCACTCACTCATGCTATCAACCACAGGTTTGCTTGTTCTAGACATATTGTTTACAGTCAATTGTGATATAGCTGGAATATGGCTGACTGCAAGTCACCATGCCCTGATGGCATGGATTGTTGCTCATGCTATCAACCACAGGTTTGCCTGGTTCAGACTTGATTATTTCCACTCACTGGATATGATATCGCTGGATTATTGCCGACAGCAGTGTTTAACACCATTCTCTATCCCACTTCTGCTGATGCTGCAATTAGTTGTTGGCACATCTCAGTGGTACTTTGTACTCTGCTGATAATGGGTTAAACTAAAGCCTTCATGACTTGCTGTCTCTGCAGTTCTATAGTGTGTGCCCTGATTGTATGGTTGCCATGAGGCACCCTTTGTCACTGACACTCAGATGGTATTTGGAGAAACAAATGAAGGAATTGCAATATTTGATTTCTATTTGGCATGGTTGGTTGGTTTGTTGTTTAAAGCCACACTCAGCAATAGTCCAGCTATATGACGGCGGTCTGTAAATAATCGAGTCTGGACCAGACAATCCACTGATTAATATCATGAGCATCAATCCACGCAATTGGGATTGATGACATGCATCAACCAAGTCAGCGAGCCTGACCACCCGATCCCGTTAGTCACCTTTTACGACAAGCATAGTCGCCTTTTACGGCAAGAATGGGTTGCTGAAGACCTATTCACGGGTGTCTATTTGGCATGGGAAAGCAGATCCCCTCATTGCATGTATCACCCTTATGCTTCGTTATGTCTGGTGATATACAACAATGCAATCTTTGGGATGTGGATTTTCAATTCCTACTGCAGGACCCGGTTTTTCGCGTGCGTGGGCAAAGTCCAGAATAAGTCTCGAAAACATTATGATGGTGATGCAGTGCAAGTACTGTCATTAACCAGGATGTTATATATATCATTGTAACATGTGTCACATTTGTTTCACATGAGTGTACTTGTCTTTAAATGACGCATGCTGTAGACATTCCTGCCATTTAATTATGTCAAATGCTGTCAGCAGATCAGGGTTGGAATTGATAATTATATTTTCACGGGTTGCAAAAATAATCTACAGAAGTGCCATTGACCATTTGGCCACTTGTCCTTCCAGAATTTTACTGTCTTAGACAAGTAGGTGCATGTTAATGTCAAACTTTGACCTGGGTGATTATAGAGGGAGGAAATTTCTGTGTAATCTTAATGGTACAGAGTTCTGTCCCAGGATCCTTGATTGTGGGTTCGATTCCCAAATTAACCAAGATTATGATCCTTGGTTTGTCTGTATCATGCTATGATCTTGCAGGGATAGACACCATTGGTCACAGCCAACTTGTCCGTAACTCATTTCAGACTAGACCATCTCTGTGGTCTAGTGGAAGAGCATCCGCCCGGAGAGCGGAAGGTCCAGAGTTCGATCCCCAGCCATGTCATACCAAAAGACGTTAAAAGATGATACTTGTTGTTACCCTGTCTGGCGCTTTGCATTAAGGGGCTAAAACAAGAACTGGTCGGTTTGGAGTCGGTATACTGTGTCTGAGTTGGGTATTCATGTTAAACTGTGGCAATTTTGGACGCGATGACATGCATCAACCAAATCAGCGAGTCTGACCACCTGATCCCGTTAGTTGCCTCTTACGACAAGCATAGTTGCCTTTTACGGCAAGCATGGGTTGCTGAAGACCTATTGTACCCTGGATCTTCAATGGAAAGTGATATGAGTGGAAATACCCAAAGCAGTGAAATACCGAAAAGCAGTGTTAAAGCCACATCACCTCTCTTACACTTCTTAAATGTTTATTGTACAAGTGGCTCAGTCATCCAAGGCAACGCAATTAACTATGCAGAGTTGCATCCCTTGAGCAGTCAGAAGCCTTTAACCGTGGGTTCGAATCTGCTTTGGGCTGGTTAAGTTTCTAGGTCTGTCAGCACCATACCCATGCTCGTGGGTTTCATGAAAGTGATAAATGTCTAAGACCTGCATCACTTCGAGCTTTTATCCTACTTCAAGCTGACACGCCATGATGTAACTGGAATTAACTGTTAAAAGCAGCGTTAAACCTGACTCGCTCACTCTGTTATATTATGAAATTGGGCCAGCCACCTATGAATATGGAATACTATCTTTGAAATGATTCTAAACAAATCCCACAGACAAACACAGGATCAGATTGAAATAGAACATAAATGGAGATTTTCTGTCACTAACAACTGCATGTAATGACGTCTCAAATACAGCCTACGAGTAACATAACATCAAAATCACAGTGTTCTTTTCATTCGATCACATTGTTATGAATCCCAATGCTGTCTATTACGTTGTCAGAACATAAACCAGAGCAGAGTCTTCTACTTCAAGTCCCAGCATGGATAATAACACTGATCCCACATAGCCAGCCAGATTTGTGTACAAGGCTTGTCCTGTGTAATGAGATGTTACCTGCTAGACAGGATCCCCATACTGGGATGGCTAGGAATTGATCCACGATTACATAACCGGCCAGGTGGTGGGGGATGTTTTCCATGAGACAGACCCGGTCTAGAGATGGGTCTGAAATAGGTGCAGACCCTGGAGTTGTGGTTTGTTTGACTCAGGCAGGTTGAGGCAGCCTGCAAGATGAACTGCTTACAAATGTCAGACGTTTGGTCATGACCGTCTGCTTTCAGCGTCTGCTACAAGCAGTGGCTTAAAGATGATAATGGATGTGATTTGTTATGAATGAATTTGGATAGATAATATTTCACTGTGGATTTGTGAAAATATTAATGTAAAAAGAAAAATATGCATCCTTGAGGACTTGGGATTTCCAGAATTAAAGAAAATGCCCTTGGGATTAATGTCAGAGATTGAAGAAGTATTGGAATTGCAGTGAAATGATATGCAACAAATATTGCAAGAACAGAAAAGTGGAATGGCCTTTTTGTAAAAGAAGACATCAGTTTGTTCCACTGATGGAACGCTGATTTCTATCTATCCAACTTGGTGGATATTTCGAGAGAAACAACAGGAAGAAACATTAAAGAAACATTTAGGATTTGTGGAGAATTTCTGGTTCAGTTCCTGAGATTTATTTGCAGCTGGATACACTGGAGGTTTTCTAAGACTGCAATGTTTCACACAAATCTGAAAAGCTCGAAAATATTCATTGATTGGTCTTGTTGTGTTTGATGATTTCATATGGAGAATGATCTGTAAAAAAAGTGTTCAACAGAACTCAAACAGCATTGACTGTGTGTTATGATGAATTCAGTGGAAATAGTATTGAGGACTTGATTAGAAGGATGAGGTTTGTATTTGCATGGATGTTAACATTGTGACAAAAAGGGAATAGAATCTTTTGATGACTTATAATAGTCGAAGTCATAACTTCCTTGATCATATTTGATATCAGTGTTAGAACCTACACCAAAATGGCGCTCCAAATTGTGATAAAGAAGTTGTTCATCCATATATCTTATCCTTACTTGCTTCATCATGATGGACTAATATTTGCTTGATCAATTTTTTAAGAGAACATGAAAAATCCCGAATAGTCTTGGCACATGATCGCAAACACTTTTGTTTATGAATTTCACAGAATTGAAATATATCTATTGTAAGAGTGAAAAAACAACATACTAATTTTTGAATCAGGATTTTGTTCCTATCAGCAAGTATTTTGGTGCATATAGATATGACTCATTGTTATACAAACGAACCATTGTTTTAATGCCGGATGACACTGTGGACGCTTGTGCATTACAGATGTCGACAATTTTGATTTCCTCAATAGATTCACCCACTGACATCAGGATGCAGGATGTCCCAATGTTTCACTGACCCCGAGGTCTTCGGACATAGTACATGTTCCATTGATGTATGTTGAAACCAGGTCTGATTGACAGCATGATTATCCAATTACTATAATATCTATCATCATGATCATACTTGTCTCACTGTAACTGAACTGTAGCATGGACTTAGCAGAAGGCTGAGTATGTCTGTCGAAGCAGAAAGTTCATGTTAATATACATGCAACTGAGGATGCATATTTATATAAAAGCAGATCATTTCAGTGTGTTGCTGGAATTATGATTTATATGATACTTATCTTTTAGATGAATTCTGTACATTGCACTCGGTAATCAACTTGACCTATTTCACTGGACCGGTGCGTCATCTGATAATAATGTTCATGGGAATAAAAGTTGTCATGACACATGAAGCAGCTCCTTCATTGGTGGAAAATCCTTGCTTCCTTACTGACATATTGAAGATAGTATTGTTATTGATGCGATAGATTGGATTTGTTTTGTGATGGTTTGTTTGCAATGAACATACAGTATTCATGTAATGAAAGGGCAAGTGGCCCTGAAATGTCATAAAAAACAATAAGGAAATTGTTATTATTAAGAGTTTCATCTGTTAACATGATTGGTTGATCATTTCCTCTTGGTATTTTTTCCATTAGAATTGTGGTTTCACCTTTTTAGTGGATTTGAAACGTGATATCCAACATTGGAACTCACTGCTGTTAAACACAATGCTGTGACTAAGATTTAAGACATGTTTTGCATACCAGAGTACATGGAGTAATGAAAAAAGTGCTGAGGCATCAAATAATGACATTATTCAATGACCAAGGTCTCCTCTCAACCATCTGAAAGTATTTGATCAAGTTGACAGACATTGATTGATGTCATATTGCTATTGATACTCTGCAATGTATTTCATGGATGTCATAAGAGGAAAGATTATAATTTTGCATGGCCAGAAGATGTACATGTTGAGAGTGTTGTGACCAAACAGTGTCCTGACTAAAAGAGATGGACTCACTTTGCATTGAAATTCATTTCAAATCCTCATTCTAGTTCAACAGGTGTCATTTTCTAGGCCGGAACCTATCTCCAACAATTTGTGAGTTTTAGGACAATTTATGAGGTTATAGAACAATTTGTGCATTACTTATAAGGACAATTGTGTGAATTTTGATTTGTATATTTTGAGTACAATTTGTGCATTACTAAGGCAGTCGTGTGAGTTTCAAGGACAATTTGTGAGTTTTCACTTAAGTACAATTTGTACTAAACTTAGACCTTTGTCTGAATTTCAAGAACAATTTGTGAGTTTCCAAGAAAATTGGTACATTCCTACAACTGTTTGTGAGTTCCTTGGACAATATGTGAGTTCCTTGGACAATATGTGAGTTCCTTGGACAATATGTGAGTTCCTGGGGCAATATGTGAGTTCCTTGGACAATATGTGAGTTCATAGAACAATATGTGAGTTTCTAGGAGGTTTAATTGTGCTCAAAGACCCTGCTTTTAGAAGAACCCATATCAGCCAGTTGATGGAATTTATTTCACGTGAGTGAAATGCGATAGTGACAGCTTCCATTAAATATGAAACAGATGACACCTGCTGGATTGGCACTGTGCTGGTGATCAGCTCATTTGTTGCAAGGCTGCCGGGGCCCCAGCAGGAATACTGGCTCCCTTGCAGGAACCTATTGTTTGGAACATGTTCAAGTTGGAATTATTTTCTATTTTGGATTTTGTAAACATTTACTAATGGAACTGACATATTGAGATAACATCTTGTAGCTGTGTGGATCTGTTGCATGTTTCAATGTGGATTTCTTTCATGCTGCATATTTGAACTTTTTCTTGCTGCATTTGGATTTTCCGCCGTGGAGACAGCAAATGAGGTCACTTTCCACATTTGTTTTACCTCTTCTAAAAAAGGAGCTAATATTTTGGATGGATTCGACAAAATATCTGTGGTAAAAATGGCATAATTTCGTAAAAAAAAGTTACAAAGACAAGTGAAAGTAAGATATTTCAGTGGACACTGGACAGACCAAGTTTTGAAGTCAATTTAAAGATATATCATAAACTATTACTAGTATTAGGATTTCGAGAGACAGAAGTGGACATACACATGATGACTCACCAACATATTTCATAAACAAGAATCTCATCTATTTGCTGCCAATGTCATATTTGACGTGTAATTATGCTTGATGAATAAGACTATGAATAGGGCGGGAATCATATCGCTCAAACAAGGATACCTTTATTGAAACTGTAGCTCTGGCTTGAATGTATCGCATGGCTGTGAGTTAACCAGTCATTGGCAGGAATATTGATGGCTTAGACGGACTGCTGAACCTGATTCCCAGAATGGAATACTGAAGCCAGACATGGTCACAGATGGCGATGTGAATGAATCGCTTTCAGCTCCGTGTCATCTACGGCAGACTCACACATATCTGACAATACTGGTCTTGTTTTTAATGGTCATCCCTTGATCTTGGTGATGATATTTTTTTTATTCTGAATGTGAAGAATAAGGCTTTGTCTTTGAAGAGGAGATAAAAGTGACTTCTGATTCAGTATTGGTGATATTGGATTTAAATCACCAAGGCATTGTTGATCAAGTTGAAACAGGTTTCGTGGCTGTATCTAGAATTACAGAGTTGTGAAGTTTTACTTTCTGTGACATTTTCTTATGAAAAGCAATTCTACCAACTGTACAATGTTTGAATAGATGGAAAAGGATTATTGATGTCTGTGGAAGAATTGGGAACGATTGAGGGGAATAAGAATCAACAGTTTGTGTGATGAAGAAAAACATTTCCTTATCAATCAAGTGATCAAATACAAGTCCTTGGTATGTGATGGAACAATACATGTGTTTTACATTGTGAACAGATTCAAAGACTTGACCTGTTTTGCAGTCGAAACATATTGACCATTAATCCATGCAGTTGGAATAACGTCATATAAGTTTCTATAGAGATTCAGAAGAAGTCTTCGTTTCATTGCTACCTCAGGAAGGCTGAAGTTCCTACTGGATAGATGAGCCAGTGAAACGTCATCAATGGGGAAGAAATTGGATAACGATGCCTATTCCTCCCATTTTGGGTACAGTACCATTGATCTTGTTTTGTCCCTTGATAGGCTTCCATGAATGCGTCACTGTCACACCATTGATCTTTTTCCTTGACCTTTTCCCAATTTCGTACGAAAGGCGGCAAGGGTTTTAGATTAAATGAAAGTTAAGGAGATTGGTTTTTTGGCTGTTGCAGGGTTTTGCAATGTTCTTGAAGGTTAAGTGGCTCTATACTACTTACTAAAAGTCCTAAATATTAACTAGAGGTTACCAGGGTTAGACATGGCCACTTGTCTGTTAGTCGAAAAGTAGTGAAAACTTAAAGGGACTGGTTGTTTTCTGCCAAAGCCAAGCTATTTCACATAAACCGCAAGTCCGTGATGAGTTGTGTATGACCAAAGGTGTCCACTCCTGCAACTAGTGCAGACATATTTGCCTTTTTAAAACATAGCAGCGTTAGAAATTGGCACTAGTCCTATAGCCCTTACCAAACTGCCCAATAGTTAAGGTATCCTAAGGACTAGTAGAAATTGGCCCATTTTAAGGTTTTGCTATATGTTGTCATTGTAAGGACAAGTGGACAAAAACTGTTAGTTTCTAACCCTGCTTATAAACCTATCATGGTGTTGTAACCATCTCCCAGACGACCTTTCTTTTGTAGTAAGACCACTCAGCGGGTTTTACAATTGCTCCTCAGGTTTTACAATTGCTCCCCAGGTTTTACATCCTCTCTTGTGAACAGTCAACGACACAATGCCATGTGGTACGACGCACGCAGTTCTTTCTGCACGTACAGCCCTCCTCTGCACGTGCAGTCCGCGCAGCAACTGTTATAAAGCATGTCTCGTTATACCGCGCTTATTTGCGACCCATATACCACATAAATATAAGCTCCAAAAATGACATAGATTAATGGATAGCAGTTTATAATTTGGACAAACCATTCCACCTCAGGAATGGTATGATTGTATAACCGGGTAGGCACGTCCTCGGCTTTTCTGTGCCTACCCGGTTATACAATCATACCATTCCTTCGGTGTCATGGTTTCTCCATTACATAGCCTTCAGGATAGTGCAATTTGTACCAATTTGACTAACAGGATCAGGTAGTCAGGCTTGCTGATTTGGTTGATGCATGACTTCATATCCCAGTTGCTCAGATTGATGCTCATGATGTCAATCACTGGATTGTAAATACCATAGAAACCGTTGAATGGGGTTAGTATCCTTTTGAAGTAAAGTTGGTGAGAAAAATGGATTTCATTGATGACTGATTGGTTTCACTTTCCAATCAAGAAATCAATCAAGGAAATACTTTCAAATTATATTTGTTCATTTTAATGAATTTTTGGAGGATAATTAGATTGTGAATGACTTGTTTATCACAAAAGTAACATAATACACATGCTTTCAATACTCTTAATGTATGATTGTTATAGATCATTCATGATCGATTGTTAATTGATCATTGATTGCTTTTGTCAAACCAGTGATCAATATTGCTGTTTCAACAAGCTCCCAACACTGTCAAGTATACCGACGTAATTAGCGCCCTGCAAGCGCCCACTGCGATATTTGCTAATATATTGACTTGTGAACAATCCTAATAAGCACCCCTTCTTTTTGATCAATGTACACAAGACTTATTTATTCACATATAATATGCACTCGTGTGCTACATGCACCCTTATTTATGGGCAATTAAATTCTGTATATAAACATTTCAGGCTGTCAGCATAAACCACGAAATTTACAATCTTTCAACTCTCTTTTTTCCCCCAAAATAATATTCCAATACAGTATTGTCTTATACTGGAGAAGACCCGTGAAGATCTGGCTTAGAATAGGTCTTCAACAACTATTGCTTATTGTAAGACTGATGGGATCAGGTGGTCAGACTTGCTGACTTGGTTGATGCACATCATTGTATCCAAATTGCATTGATCGATGTTCATGATATCAATCACTGGATTGTCTTGTCCAGACTGGGTTATTTACAGAGCGCCATCACATTGCTGTTATTTTGTTGAGTGCAGCATTCAACAACAAACAAACAACAAAACAAAATTATATATATAAGTGGATAAGATATTTCTGTCTAAAGTTGGGTATTTTTACTTGGAACTGAAGGTTGTGGCTTTGATCCTAAGATACACCCTGATTTTGTATTGGATCTTTATCAGAGCAGGTGATTACATCGTTTATTATTCGGTTGAGGTGTCGGACGTATCTCCTTCTTCTGGCCACACTTTGCTGACACCATCATCTAACGAAAAGACTGTAACAAGCTGTGTTTAAATCCAACTCACTCACTTTATGGCTTTGTGGGGATTCCACGTTAGATGAAGCAAACTTATTCTTGTCGTACAAGGAGACCTAATGGACTGGATGGTCAGGTCACGACAGCTCAGATTGTTGCTCACAATATCAATTGATCCAGGGGGCGGGCGGGTAGCCTAGTGGTTAAAGCGTTCGCTCGTCACGCCGAAGACCTGGGTTCGATTCCCGACATGGGTACAATGTGTGAAGCCCATTTCTGGTGTCCCCCGCCGTGATATTGCTGGAATATTGCTAAAAGCGGCGTAAAATCAAACTCACTCACTCAATTGATCCAGATTTAACTACAGTGTACATACAGGATCTGTCATTGCTGAGTATGGGATGAAGAACAAACCAAAAACTAACCCGTTGGTAGGGGTGTCATTGATTGGACATTTTAGTATATCATTATATATAAATGAATCAATTAATAATAAGATTAGTCAGAGCTCCAGATAAGCTTTTGGTGTTGTGGGTATTTTACCCATGAATTTTAAAATCATTGGGTATCAGTAATTCTATCTGGGTACCGGTATTCAAATTTCTCTTACCCACTAGTTTTTACGCATGTGGGTATTTAAGTTAAATATTTAAAAACACTATTCATCTAGTCCCTGCAAACTGGTGTCGTGTGGGTTCGAGAGCTTTCTAGGCCTAAAAAATACCACGATACTTCCACAAGAAAGTGTGATGGCAAATGATCGTGATGTAACTGTCATCGTGGAGTTTGGCAAGGTTGACGGAATGCCCGTTTATAATTTCAAAATAAGTTGCTGATTAGCTAATCGAATACGCAGGGTTACTTCACAATATTTTGATGATACGCACAAGTTTTATTTTTGTAGCTTATCTGTAATGTTCGTTGCATATTTGATACGCTTGGATTTTATTTTACTGCGTATTTCTGCATTTCTGATGCGTATTTTATGCAGATACGCAGCTTATCTGGAGCTCTGTTAGTTATTCTATATGTGTATAGATAAACAGTTCTTCTGTGGACCTGCAGTATAGCAGAACTAGGCTGATCTATTAAAAGTTTAAGATTAAAGTTTCTGCCTTCTCATTGTCCGTCTTAACCATCATGTAATCTTAATTAAAACACATCTGTGACGTCATTCTATTGTTTAAACGCTCCATTATTTTTCATGAATGGAGAGTTGCTTGTCAACTGTACATTATCTTGAAGCAGCATTTGAATTTTTCAAATATTTTTTATTACAGAATATTTTGTCAAAGTGTAAAAGTAGGGATGAGTTTTAAGTAGGGGAATATCCTCGTAACTCTCCATTCCTTAAAAATAATAGGCCTCGGCCCCTGCGGGGCCTCTACTCCGTTATTTTTAAGTAATGGAGAGTTACTCGGACATTCCCCTCTACTTAATGTAGACATTTCCAAGGTAGTGAATAGTCAATTTAGTACCGATATTTATAAATTTGTATCGATACAATATCAACATTAAAGATGTACCGATACATCAGTATTACGATATTCAATGACATCCCTACCTCTTGTTTTTTTAAATTTTTTTGTTTGTTGTTTAACCCCGCACTCAGCAATATTCCAGCATTGTGATGGCGGTCTGTAAATAACTGACCAGACAATCCAGTGATTGATATCATGAGCATCGATCCACGCAATTGGGACAAAGATGACATGCATCAACCAAGTCAGCGAGCCTGACCACCCGATCCCGTTAGGCGCTTCTCACGACAAGCATAGTCACCTTTTACAGCAAGCATGGGTTGCTGAAGACCTACTCTACCCTGGATCTTCACAGGTCTGGTTATTGGGGAAGGCTGATCACAAACATACTGTGACCTGGCTGATTGTATTTCACAGGTTTCACTGCTTGAAGAATTATTTGATTGAGGTAATATTTGAACATTAGATAATGAGTTGTATAGTCTGCCATCTACCACAAGCCTCATCTCCAGTCATTTTTATAAAGGGCCAGTTGATATATTTTCAGCCAGACTGTTTAAAGGCTTTCAGCAATCAGTACCATAGTTCTTTAGTTCTTCCAACAGCAGTAGAAGTTCCACCAGCTTAGTTGTCTAAAGACTTGCACAAGTCTCTAAGGCAATAATTATTATTTCATACAATAATTTCTAGAATATATAGAACATAAGAACAAGATGTCCCTGTAATAGACTTTTGTTCTTTAACTATACATCCATGGACGTATCATTCCAGCGTTAGAAATTGGCACTAGTCCTGTAGTCCTTACCAAACTGCCCAATAGTAAAGGTATCCTAAGGACTACTAGAAACTGGCCCATTTTAAGGGTTTTGCTATATGTTATCATTATAAGGACTAGTGGACAAAAACTGTTAGTTTCTAACCCTGATCATTCTCTACAGCCTTGGAGCAAGGCTAATTTGCCTATTGTACCGATATTTCTTTATGCAAGCTGCACACAAAATGAACATGTAAATTTGTTTGTTTAGCAAGTCAGCCAGCAAACACAAAAAACAATATATGTTATCCTCTTGGCAGGAAACAGTTTCCTTCCTTTTTTCAAGACTTTTTAAGTATTTGTCCATTGTATTTTAAAGGATTTTCCTCTGGGAATTATTTCAGCGTGATATAATGGTTCCAGTGTAGAATAAAGCATTGAAAAGACTGCCTGACAAAAAAATGTTCTTTTTTTGCTGTTACAAAATACTGGCATGGAAACTGTCCAGAGGGAATTCTTTCTGTGTCAATTTGATTAGGTTCAGATATTTCTTTTATGTCAGCTCCTGCAACTTGTAATGTTTTTTTCATAATAAAGTTCCATTCTTGGGGTAAATAGCTTGAATATTCTAAAGACAGAAGAGACTTATCCGTTATCGGATATGTTTTGGAGACCCATTTTGGCATCTGATATTTAAAAACAGTTCAGCATTGAAAGATTTGAAACATTTTTGGACTTTACAATGAGTTCGCATGATTCACAGTGACATGCTGCAAAAAAGATTATGGGCGTCTAAAATTACTGAACATGTAATAATCTGTTGCACAGGATTGAGGCATTCTGTTTTGCCTGGAGTTTTACTGCTAATTTTTATCCTTGAGGTAAAGTAATATGCTTGTGAAATAATCATGTCATCGTGGAATACCGTACATTATTCAATCTGGACAGTTCGTGATAGGGATGCAGATGGGAGTTATGTTAGAACCAAAAGCTTATTGTATTTTAAAAATATAACGACATGTTTTCTTCATGTTGAGGCAGGGAATCATCTGATGCTGCTCAGGGCCGATATTTGGTCTGCTGCAAATGTCAGTAATTCCCACATTGGAAAAAAGATTACCGTACACGACGTAATAAGCGCCCCGCTCTAATAAGCGCCTACAGCAATATTTGCTAATATATTGGCGAGTGAACAATCCCAATTATCACCCCTTCCGATTAATCAATGTACACAAGACTTATTTATTTGTGTATAATACACACTCGTGTGTTATATGCACCCTTAATTTTGGGCAATTAAATTCTGGAAAAATATATCTGTCATGTATAATACGCACAGACTTTTCTTTTGTATCATTTCAGGCTGTCAGCACAAACCATGAAATTCACAATCTTTCAACTCTCTTTTATTTTTTAATAAGGGCCCCCTATTTCTAATTTTGGGAGTGCCCTGGATGCTTATTACTTCGAATACGGTATTCCCAATTCATTTTGTAGTTATATCTAAAGTTATCATCTAGCTTTGTAGAGGTGACTTGTGTTTCACTGGTAACCATGGTAACAGGACCTATAAAGCTTCAAAGGGGCTTTAATGCTCCATAAGTTTTCACTTTTGCCTTAAACATGTTAAATACAATATTAAAATATCTCCAAATATTAAAAAAAAGCCACATTAATAGAAAGATGCTATTTTGAAAAAGTAATTATTTTTTTCTCAGTTTGCCTGCCATGGGCACTTATTTTGGTATCCTAGACACATCCCTGTTAAATTTTGTTTTAAGGCTGTGATACGTGGCTATAAATTTGTTTTGTTTGTTGTATAATGCTGCACTCAGCAATATTCCAGCAATATGACATCGGTCTGTAAATGATAGAGTCTGGGTTCGTGGTTGGCATTGGTGTCTAAGCATCCTAATACAGGTCGGAAGGGCAGCAGTAGAAACTTACATTATTTGTCCACTAGTCCTTATAATGATAACATATAGCAAAGCACTTAAAAATGGCAAATTTCTACTAGTCCTTATGATACCTTAACTATTGGGCAGTTTGATAAGGACTATAGGACTAGTGCCAATTTCTAACTCTGAAGGGGCGACTTAATTGACTGAGTTGTCAGACTTGTTGATTGGGTTGTCATGCTACCCAGACAACGTGGAATGTCGTTCATAACATATACCACTCAAACGAAGGTTAAGGACCACCTGATTCTTTCATTGACTATGGTAATTTGAAAGAATCGGATGTTCTTTAACTTCTTTTGCGTAGTATATATCACTGGATTGTCTGGCCTGGACTTGATTATTCTACAGGCCAGATTTTTTTTTATAGATTTCAGAATGTTTAAATCATGTTCCCGATGATATAAAGACTTAATAGATATGAATCATGTTAATGAAATTGTTAGTCATGCTGAAACTATTCATTAATTCCTTGATGCTCGACATTTATTACCGGTAATCAAATGACTTCAAAGAGTAAATTTTTAATTTATTTAAAACAAAGAATATTCATGTAAGGGTTTAGTCTGTCTTACAGACCCTGATACAGTATCTGAAAATGGAGAGAGTCACTGGGCTCCCTTTTATTATATTTTTATTAAGATAACTGAACAACTGGTTTTTTTCTGTACGATATGTTCATTTCAGAGACCAGATGTTAGTCTAGTAAGGGTTGGTAATTACAGGAACTGTATCCTAGAGGAACAGTTTACGAGACAGCAATATGATGAAAGCATATATACTACTCAAATAAAGTTTAGAAGCTCCCAATTCTTTCATCTTACTATAATTAAAATGTCATACCATGACAGATTAATTACAGTAAGATGAAAGAACCTTAACCTTTTTTGAGTAATATATAAGAAACCATTTTGGAGAATCCAGCCAACACAACAAACCAAAGTGCTGACTGAACAACAATTACTGTTGATGTTGCGAATATCGGGAATTCAACCATGCCATTCATGCAGTTCCACAGGCAACAGTTACGTTAACAGTACATCGTTCTGCAAATACCTGAATCAATTCTACAGCATGCATTATCTGTTAACGCTTGCTCTGGTGCAGCCGCTGTCGGCGACAACAGGAAGATCAGGGCAGGCATCAGAGAAAAGTCACAACTAAAACTGTCATCGTAGGGTGGTTCTTGTCATTGTGAAAAAGATGTGGGCATATTCCTGTTAATTATTCAGTCGGCATCCGGGACGTGTTGGAATTCTGTCACGCGTGGGTGCTTCCTGCCGCTGCCACTGTTACAAGCCTGTGGTGTGACATGGAGGACATGATGAACCTGTGTGTAGGCTTGTAGAGCCTCAGTTGTTAAACATGGCGTTACCTACAGGGTCGCTGTTGGCCCATTGATGTCGGGTGGGTGGGTGGGGGGGGGGGGGGGGGGGGGGGGACGATAAGCTGAGTGTTTGGAGGTAGTGGGAGGCATTTTTTTAAGGTATTAGGTGGTATTATGGGAAGTTTGGGATGTGGGGAATTAGGGAATTTCAAAATTTTTCATTGGTTTTAAGAAACAATCAGTGATGGGTTAATGATTGATAGTGAGTGAAAATAAAAAATAACATCCTTTTATAGCTTTCTTTGTCTGTATCCTTCGTGAAAACGACAATGCATAATATTTTAGTGTACTTTGCAACACAAATGCATCTACTAAGAAATATTGAAACATTATGTTTTGTTTGTTGTTTAACACCGCACTATAACGCTAAGTTATATAAGTATGTAAATAATCAAGTCTGGACCAGACAATCAAGTGATTGATATCATGAGCATCGATCTACGCAATTCATCTTTAATGAAATGCATCAACCAAATCAGCGAACCTGCCCACCAATCACCTTAGTTTCTTCTGTAATGACAGGCATGTGTTGCTGAAGACCAAGTTTAACCTGGATCTTCACTGGGTTCAAACTGTAGTGACCCGTGAAGATACGGGGTAGAATAGGTCTTCAGCAACCCATGCTTGCCATAAAAGGCGACTATGCTTGTGGTGAAAGGCGACTAACGGGATCGGGTGGTCAGGCTCGCTGACTTGGTTGATGCATGTCATCGATCCCAATTGCGTGGATCGATGCTTATGATGTCAATCACTGGATTGTCTGATCCAGACTCAATTATTTACAGATCGCCGTCATATAGCTGGAATATTGCTGAGTGCGGCGTTAAACAACAAACCAACCAATCAAACTGTAGTGGTGAGAATGTTACAGTGGTTGGTTCCATACTGGGCCAAATTCGCAGTCCCAACATATCGATTCCTTTGTTTTAACACTTCTGCTAAGTCCAATGTGATTTTGTGTATCAACCTAGCTGTTAATTATTACCCAAACAGCATAGAAACGATGGAGCATGAGTGGCCCAGTCATCTTACGGACTGCAATTCACTGTGCACAGTTGTGTCCCTTGGGCACACCTGAGGAACATCAGGTTTCGAATCCTGATTTGCCCCACTTGTTTCTAGGTTTGTCAGCACCATACCCGTGCTCATGGTTTTCACCGAAGTGGTAAAAGTCTGAGACCTGCATCACTTTGTGCTTTCCTCTCACATCAAGCTGACACACCGTGATATAACGAGAATTCTGTTCAAAGCGCTTTAAACCAGTCTTACTCAATCACTCACTCATATGGAGTGTAGATCTTTGGCTTGAAATGGGCACCCTATTTTTTAAATTAAGACTGACAGTCAAGGCTTCCTTGTTATTACCCTAATGGTAAAAAATAAAGATTTAAGGAATTAGATTCAAAGACTACAGGAGAACACCTCAAGGACTGGCCTTAATTTGAACATTTGCTTTATACTTGCCAGTACATGTCATTGTTTTCAAGCATGAACAATTCTGACATTGATTAAGCTTCTAGAACAGAATTCTACTTTTTCAAGATTTTCTACATTTCAATACTTAATGTTGCAAATGTCAAGGATCCTAACTTTCAAACACCCAGGCACTGTATCATAGAGCATAGCCCTCTGTACTGATCATACAGAATACCTTTGGTCTGTTGAAATGCAATTTTGGAAAATATTTGTGTTGTGTATTTGATGTCTTACATTTGTTTCTTGTTGATTTCAGGTGGGAATGGGTGGAGATCATCGAGCCCCAGACAAAGGAGCACATGTACGCCAACCTCACCACTGGCGAATGTGTGTGGGATCCACCCCCAGGGGTCAAAATGTGAGTCCCGCTTTCGCAACACACACACACCTACTCACCCAACACATATCTTTCTATTACAGGATACCTTATTTAACACAATAAGCCCCCATAGGAATTCAGTATCAATGCCAAGGTATGGTTGTCATGATTATACAGATATATCAATAAATTATTATGTGGGGGTGAGAATTTTCCTTGGATCTGTGGAATTGTGCAGATTTCATTATGTTAAGGGTCACTTTTGTGATACATGCCATAACATGCATAGATCAGATAGTCCCCAGACCCTAGGCAAACTTTCCATTTTTTGGGGGGGAAAAAAAATGTTGTCGTCACTGAATATTTGGATAAAACTCAGTTTTGATTTAGAATTTCACATTTTGAATATTTTTTTTAAAAGTGGTGAGGTAGCTGCCGTATGGTGAATACGTGTGCCTGTCATGTCGTTTAGATTCTGCACATGACTACAGGACCATTCTTGATGTCCCCACTGCTATATTGCTGGATATGTACAAAAGCTGCGGTAAAAATTTAAGCCAAGCTCGCTCAATCACATTTGGATGCATTTGTGATGATGTGCTTTTATTACAGGTGCTGTGCTTATTATGTCAAATATGGTAGTTGTATTGAATGTGGATGTTTTTGGTTTTTTTCAGATTTTTATTTTGTGTGCATGTTATATTTATCATATATGTTAATGTATTTAGATTTGCATTACACAATAACTTTGAAGCAAACATGTACACTTTATTGATGAAGTAGAGCTGTTAATCTGGTTTGTTCGTTCATAATCATATAAATCAATATAATGAAAGCCAAGCTGTGGAACGATATTCATTTTTTGTAATTTACACTAGCCTGCTGGACCGAGACTACTTAGTAGTTCTGAGGACAAGGAAAAATCTATAATTCCGAACCAGTTTTCAGTGCTTCAGTTTTGCTACAAATTAGAGCTAAATAAGACTGACAGAAAATGTAAATATAGTAAACACTTTTGTGTCTTTCAAGCAGGACTAGTTACAAGCACTCCACTTTGTCCTCTGGCCCAATCTTAGAAAACTCTGAATTTCTATTAATGCTGCTTATCAACTTCGAGATTGCCACTTGGTGACTTCTTCAATATATCCTTGATGGACAGTATGTCTTCTCAGAGTGTCTCGTGGTAGTTTTTAGACTAACAGCTAGTCTCCGAAATGAACATATTTTACAGAAAAAACAGTTGCTAAATTATTGATATAACATATAATAAAAAGGAGCCCAGAGACTTGCTTCATTTCCTCAGATACTGCAGTAATCTAGACTTGCCAAACATTATAGACTTGCATGGGCTGTTTGGATATATTTGTTTCAGGGTGTGTATGACAGATTAGGTTGTTTTGTGTACAGGGCAACATATGTACATGAACTAACAAACTGAAATGCTGAAAATGTGAACAGGTTGTATGTCATTTGAAACACATGGTCTACATAAGCACATGTTTTACAGGGGAACTGCCTGGCCCAGCTGCACATGTGTTTTGAAACTCTACAACATACGTGGTTATACATGTCTTAGTTCCAGGCATCATATCATAGATATACATTGACATATGTATTGTGATATCATATTGTGACATCTGGATATCATACAGTGACATCTGGATATCATACAGTGATATCTGGATATCATACAATGACATCTGGATATCATATTGTGACATCTGGATATCATACAGTGACATCTGGATATCATACAATGACATCTGGATATCATATTGTGACATCTGGATATCATTCAGTGATATCTGGATATCATACAGTGACATCTGGATATCATACAATGACATCTGGATATCATACAGTGATATCTGGATATCATACAGTGACATCCGGATATCATATTGTGACATCTGGATATCATATTGTGACATCTGGATATCATATTGTGACATCTGGATATCAAACAGTGATATCTGGATATCATATTGTGACATCTGGATATCATACAGTGACATCTGGATATCATATTGTGACATCTGGATATCATACAATGACATCTGGATATCATACAATGACATCCGGATATCATATTGTGACATCTGGATATCATATTGTGACATCTGGATATCATATTGTGACATCTGGATATCATACAGTGACATCTGGATATCATACAATGACATCTGGATATCATATTGTGACATCTGGATATCATATTGTGACATCTGGATATCATACAGTGATATCTGGATATCATATTGTGACATCTGGATATCATATTGTGACATCTGGATATCATATTGTGACATCTGGATATCATACAGTGACATCTGGATATCATACAATGACATCTGGATATCATATTGTGACATCTGGATATCATATTGTGACATCTGGATATCATACAGTGATATCTGGATATCATACAGTGATATCTTGATATCATACAGTGACATCTTTATATGATACAGTGACGTTGTATTGTGACATCTTATCATGATATCATTTACTTGTAACTTCATACTGGGATATCATATTCACATATCAATATTATCATCATATGGTGACATATTTTGACAGAATTTTTGATATTGTGATGACATCATGCTGTGACATATCTTATCGTAATATCATACAGTGAAATCATATTGTGAAAGCATTGTATTGACATTGTATTGATACATCTTATTGTGATGTCAGCAGGGAATACATATTTTCACTGGTTATAAAAACAATCTGCTCCAGAGTTGCCATCTGCCTGATGGCAAAAGACAAGAACGTCACTTGTCTTTCCTGAATTTTTTCGGCCACGGACAAGTGGACTTGTTTCATCAGTGACTTTAGCCACTGTTCTGAAGCCCAAGTCTAGTAAAATTCTGTTTGGTCTAGTAGGCTCAGGTAGTAATAGTTCACATGATGACACCAGACTCTGCTGAAAATGATGCTTGGAGCTCTATTGGGGTGACCAGACTCTCCAGTGTTTGGCATAGACTGCTTGTGATAATTTCTAACCCTGTATCCAGTCGCTGTTTGATACAGTGAACCTGACCAGGGACGACTACGTCCATCAGCCTCCATATTCCATAAATCTTTCAAGGAGTGTTCTTTATTATGTCAGGTTCACTTAAAGGCAGGGGTTGATGGCGTGTTGTATTGGGTAATGGGGACTGGCAATTTGTGCTGTAAGCTGGGACTGTGCCAGTACAGTGGGTGGGGACCACACAAGCCTGAGCACATGGGATGGCAGTGTGACAGTGAGCATGTGTCTGCAGCGGTCCGAATGGCGTGCCACGTGGGGGATGCAGATGGGCTTGCAGGCGACACAGATGGTTCATATGGAGGTAAACATGACATGTTGAGGTTAACATGACATGTTGAAGTTAATATGACACATATGGAGGTTACCATGACACGTTGAGGTTAACATGATTAATATGGAGGTTAACTTGACACATATAGAGGTTAACATGACACATAAGGAGGTTAACATGACACATATGGAGGTTAATATTACACATATGGAGGATAACATGACACATGGAGGTTAACATGACATGTTGAGGTTAACTTGACGCATTTTTAGGTTATGACACGTTGAGGTTAACATGATTATAATGGAGGTTAACATGACACATATGGAGGTTAACATGACACGTGGAGGTTAACATGACACATGGCATTTAACATGACACATGGCATTTAACATGACACATGGAGGTTAACATGACACATGGAGGCTAACATGACACATGGAGGCTAACATGACACATATGGAGATTAACATGACACATGGAGGTTAACATGACACATGGAGGTTAACATGACACATGGAGGCTAACATGGCACATGTTGAGGTTAACATGACACATGGAGTTTAACTTGACACATGGAGGCTAACATGACACATGTGGAGGTTGACATGACACATGGAGTTTAACATGACACATGTAGGCTAACATGACACATGTGGAGGTTAACATGACACATGGAGGTTAACATGACACATGGAGGCTAACATGGCACATGTGGAGGTTAACATGACACATGGAGTTTAACATGACACATATGGAGATTAACATGACACATGGAGGTTAACATGACACATGGAGGTTAACATGACACATGGAGGCTAACATGGCACATGGAGGTGACATGACATGACAAGGCTTTACTTTCCTTAAATATGGGGTCGATAGTTCACTCAACACACTGAAAACCTGGGTTTGATGGTGTTGGGATGGTCCCTCCATGTTGTGGTCATGACATGACAAGGCTTTACGTGTTCAGTTCAGCAGGTGGGGTTGTAGTTCACCCAACTTTCTGAAAACCAGGGTTTGGTGGTGTTGGGATGGTCCCTCCATGTTGTGGTCATGACATGAAAAGGCTTTATGTGTTCAGTTCAGCAGGTGGGGTTGTAGTTCACCCAACTTTCTGAAAACCAGGGTTTGGTGGTGTTGGAATGGTGTTGGAGAATGGAAGGTTGATGGTTCGATCCCCTGGCTGTGTAATACCAAAGACGTTAAAAGAGGGTACTTGTTGTTTAACCCTGCTGGCGCTCGGCATTAGGGAATTAAGCAAGGACTGACAGGCACAATGTGAGTGTGGTATCCCTGTTAAACTGCAGCATGGTATCTCAGTGGGCTAGCACTTTAAAACAAACACAAATCCAGAGCAGCAGCCACACACACCTCCATGCACATTCAGACCCATTTCACCTCACCTCAGGATGATGTAGATGCTCCTCTGCAGCCCACGGTTCCTAACAGATGTGTTGTCTTGAGTTCATGATCATGAGTGGAGTTCATGATCTCCAAGGAAAAATGCAGAACAATGACTGTAATGGCTGGTATCTGTCAAAAAAAGGTTGTTTATTTACAACTGTCAATATTACCATTCACCCACTGGTGTTGAGCAAAGCCGAGAGGCAATTGCCTGAGCAATTAGTCCATAAAGAAACCTCTTTTTCTCATCATGGGTGTATGTTAACAAATAAAAACATGTTAATCTCCTCTTCTCAGCCATCACGGCAGGAAACGACCCAAACTTTGCTGTAAATGTTTCCCAAGTTGTGCTTGACTTGGTCTGCCATACCAGTTGTGCCCTGTTAGCATGATCGGGTGCCCAGGTGAGGGGATCGTGACGTGTTTAGGGTTTGTAGAGATGGTCTGCTGTTGCTCAGCTGTAGATACTGCTGCTTCTGTAAAGAACATCTCTATGTTTTGTTTCTTTTAGTATCAGTTTCGTCCGATGGAGTTATCAGATTTGCCCGGAGATTTAATGAATTATTCACAAATGGAATGAAAAATGCAGTGCTCAGTGATGGGCCTTTTTTTATTAAGATGTCCTTTTAATGATTGGCATATGTGATTAATATCAGATGGAACGAAGCTTAGTTTTAGTGTCTAGACTTTGTAATGAGTGTCAGTTTTCTTACTGACAAATGATTTATTGCATTAATATAAGTTTCAGCCTTATACTTTTAGGTTAAACAGGCTTTGAAAAGAATTTCAGTGATATCAGTGATTAATGTGGGAGAAAGCCCAAATTGGTCCTAAATGTTGACCAGTTTGGTGAAAACCACCAACATGGGTATACTACCAAGTTTAACACTCAAGGTGAATCTGTGCATGTTGATAATAGTAAATGAAGTATTGAGAGTTTTATCAGAATGAAAGAGACAAAACCCTTTCCACAATGATAAGTCTCTACCAAAAGCAGAGTTGATTCTGACTATGTAATGAGATGGATGATAGCAGGTGTTGGTGTAACAGACAAGCGTATCCTGACCCACTGGTGGCAGCAATCACAAACACATGCAAAGGCAAGTCAATGTTCACCTGAATAAACATGGAAATAGAAGATTACTATAAGCGTGAAGATTATTGACAAGTGTTAGCAGTTTTAGAATGCCTGTGAATCTTTGTCAGAGCGCAAACAACTCCTAACCCTGCAATTGGAGAAAAGTCATAAATATTGTATGTCAATTTGGAAATTGATTCCTGTAGGAAGAAGCAGTTTGTTAAAGTGCAGGATGCAGGGGAGATATATGAGACAACCGATTCCTCCACAGTTCCACAGACATGGTTCCCAGGTGACTTGCTATAGGATCCACACCATCAGCCTAGTGTAGACCTGGATCATGATAGATGCAGCGCTTGCTAAATGCTGAACATCTCAGTCCATTTACACTACCATCACGTAACAATGTCTGCAAGTTAGGCAGATGTTTGTTCTCTGATATATTCATTGGATATTTCAGTGTTATTCATACCAGAGTTAGGCAGATATTTGTCCACGGATTGCTTACCAGAGTTAGGCAAATATATCTGTGTTTTGGGTACCACATTTTGGTAGATATGTGTTGATGTTGTAAATGCCAGGTTAGATATTTGACCATGAAATGCATATTGAAATTGGGTAGGCATGCCCATAAGATGCATATACCACAGTTTGGTAGATATATGTCCATGAACATGATGAAATGAATACCAGAGTTAGGTACAGTGATTTTGACACAAAAATCTGTATATAGGTCAATGACTTGGACCCAGGAAACGTAATAGGTCAATGGCAAAAGACAACAAGTCAAATCAACAAAAATGATGGAAGAGCCATAACAACAAATCAATGCAATACTGTTCGTGATCCAATGATCTGGCCATGAACGTGGCAATAAAAAAAGCGTTTGACAAAGTCACTATAGCTCGAGACAGTGTTTCCCTATGATACAGAAAGTACGATGCAAAGACATGCGATGTTCAGAATTTCAACTAGATTTTTAATGGCTGTGCCTTGTTTTATTGAATCTATACTGTAACTTGTAAGTAGGACTAATCCTTACTATTTATTTTTACAAACCATCTGTCAATTTGAAATTTTATCAGTCAATGACCTGTGACCGACGTCCATCTGAAACCCTGTAGGTAGATAATTGTTCCATCATCTGTTTGATCTAGTAAGCTTTGTTTTGATTGGAGTGATGGAAATATCACTTACACCTCATTGATTTCTTCTTGTTTTTCTTTCTTTTGAACATTCAATAAAGAAACCTGTAAATCTTCCAAGTTTGTTTTGAAGGATCTCCATTCTTCAATGCAAGTTTTGGGCTTTGAGTATTCTGCTTCCATGACTGAAGACTTACTGTGTTAATAATCAACATTGAACAGGCAAGCATTGATTAGTTTTAGTCATCAATTTTACCCTCGGCAATATTTGCCAGCACTTACATCGTGACATTTACTATTGCACTTGTATATATCAGGGTTCAATGAAATATACATCCATCAGTCTCCTCGTCTCAGGTGTCTCGGACTGGAGCCAGGCTTGTCTAGTTCCACAGTCAGTACATCTCATTGATTTTTGATGGCCTATCTCTGCTCCCGAAATGTTTTCTGGCCTATGGAAAGAGTTTCTGGTAAACTGATATTGTGGAGTAGTCGGTCATATTGCCCCTCATGAGAACCTCCATAGCTCGAGGTCTTTCTCAACATCCAATTTCATCGAATGTGAGGAATGCATGATCCACTGCCTTTTGTAATCTGTGAAGTCAGGTACTAGGGACCGATAATGTGAACAGGAAACTGGTGGAAGAAATTAAATACCTGTGATAGTTTCGAATCAAGAGCGAAATAAGCTTTAATGTCGAGACTACATTTTCATGATACAAATATTTTCCATAAATTCCAATCAATAGATATATGCAGTATTTCCCCAGTGGTTGAAGTGTTTCATCAATGATATTACCTGCTGTGCCCTTATCAACTTTTGTATCACTAAACATGCCCTAACATTTTTATTTGCCCACTCACCTATAAATTCTAAAGGGTGGCAGTTACCATGCCATATGAGTTATCTCCCTTGATTATGATTGCAAAGAATTCAGCTCTTAGCCCCTCATGAGTTAACCCTTGCTGTTGTCATGACTAGCAATGTGTATGCAAGTCAGCAAGTTCAGGGACCCCCAATAGTTAAATTCAAGGGCCCTTCCAGGAAATATGGTCGTGGAAAGTAAGGAAATGGTGTAGTACTGTAAGATTGATGTTTACTTTAATTACAGGACGTTAAAAATACTTGTCAAGAATTTGGTACAATAAATATTATCAGCATGCAATATATTTTCTTTTCTGTGTCCATGCTGTAAATTTGTACGTACTTGACGCACATTTCTGTGTTGTGTAAAACCCTGATAGTTTCATACTTTCATAGTATCATGCTTATCGTAAAAGGCGACTGACGGGATGGGGTGGTGAGGCTCGCTGACTTGATTAAAGCATGTCATCGATCCCAATTACGTGGATCGATGCTCATGATATCAATCACTGGATCGTCTGGTCCAGACCCGATAATTTACTGACTGCTGTCATATAGCTGGAATATTGCTGAGTGCGGCGTATAACAACAAACCAACCAACCAAATCATAGTATCATAGTATCATTTAAGTATTATACTTTCATGGTATCATACTTTCATAGAACATAGTATCATACTTTCATAGTATCATAGTATCATGCTTTCATAGTTTATACCTTCATAGTATCATTATTCGTATCATACTTTCATGGTATCATACTTTCTGTCATGTTAGAGAACAATTGTTTTATTCAGATTAAACCAACAATGCTATTATTTCACATGCATTTCTGAAGGTAATTGGACATGATGTACTGAAGTAGAGTTAATTATTGCATTGGCAGTAAATAGAGTCAAAGGTCAAAAGGATGTCTGTGAGGGTGCCTCATGTTTTAATTTCATGGTGGTGTTGGGCTGTTATTAGAGACAGGCATTAATCAGCTGATCATGGCGTTGTCAATAAACTGGCCAAATTAGCTTTTGAATAAATGGAAAGGAAATTTGCCAACATTGTGCTTGAATTCCTGAGAAGTTGTTTTTAATTGCAATGTCCTGAAAAATGATTTAAGCACCTCCATGAAATATTCATAATTGCATCAATATCCTTCCCTTTTAATTTCAATTCAGTTTAAAATACATGATAATGAAATGTCAAGTTTTTTATATGAAATTGACAAGTTGGAAGTGAACAAAGGATTGCATTCCTTGACAAAATAAAAAAAATATATCTTCAAAAGGTTGTCAATTTGGCAGATACTGAAAACATGCAATGCCAGTCATTTCCCCGAGGTCACAGTGACCTGTCACGGAGACCCATCAATTTCATGCCACAATGTCAGGGTAATAAGGCCGCTAGTGTACATGCCATCATAAATCTCTGACCCGCAGTCTCAGCCAATCTGAATTGTTAACTGCCCTGTCCACCATTGGTCAGTTGTGATTTGTTAATTACACTTGTCAACAAGCCTTGCTGGACGCTTGGTGGAAGCAATCACCATTCCTCTGCATGATTTCATCTGCTTATAAGATTTGCCATGTACCGCTGTTTGACCTTGAGAGTCAGGCCTGATATTGACAATTTTGGGTAATGACACTTGTCAGTTTGAATTTTGATTATGAAGGCTACTTTCATAGAACTACAAATAACATTTGATGAATATTGATTGTGAAACTTGAGAGCTTTGTGTGATGCTTAATAGCACAATGCATTGTTCCTATTAGACTTGCATAAGTCTCTGGGAATGATTCTTAGTTTATATCACACTTCTTAGGTTATGGAAATGACAAGAACAAGTTGTCCTGATGAAAGACAGTTATTGCCTCCTTATCTAGACTTGCCTATTATAAGGCTAGAATTTCTATGCATCCATGGACTTATCATTCAGTACAGCTTTGGAGCAAGGCTATACACCTGTGAGTGGTGTATTTATTCTAATCAGCTTCACACTGAAACTCTTGACAATATAAAAATAACATAAAGAGAATTACCAACGTAAGTCAAGGAAAAAATCAGGTGTTCTCCATGTTCTTTTGACTACTAATTAGTACTATGTGTATTTTATGAAACCCAAAGCAATCTAGATTGTCTAAAAGGCAAAAATCAGCATCAAGCAAAAAAAATATTAGAAGGGAGAAATATTTTGTGTAATGAAGGATTTCATAGACTTTCTGTTAGTCTATATATCAACTTTTTATCTATTTCATCTAATCAGTCTGCAAACTGTCATTATGGCATATATTTTTTTATAATTTCAACATAATATACAATGACACTTAACAAAATACATCCACAATTTTGAAAGCATTGCAACCAACCCTAAATATCAAATGAAATCAGTGTCAGAACCAGAAGAGTCCTTGAGAACCATGTAGTCCAAGCACAAGTCTTCCCAGCATGCCTAATTGAACACGATGACCCTTGATCTCTGGACATGCAGTCCTGCTAGTGAATCAGTGCTGAACAAGCCTTTAATACCACAAGTAAAGTGATTGTCACAGCCCCAATCAACACCTTCCTAGCATGGCGTGGACCAGGAATAGCAGCACTAGCCTGTCACAATGATGTCCTCTGGTCCTGCTCTCCTATGGTGACATTCAGTTCAGACATATTGATGCGTTCTGGTGTGTCAGATGGTGGCCAAAGAGCTGGCACCGTGTCATACTGACGTAAGCTTTGGACATTGCCTTATCCCATTAGCCCAAAGCTGAAGACTCGTGGAAAGGAATTGAGCAAGTCTCATTACATCAATGTTAGGGCATGTGTTTCCAAGTAATTACTAGCCTAAGGCTTTGAATTAGTAAAGATGAATTGGGGCAAGTCTCATGCTGTTTTGTGGTAAAGAAATTGTTTTTATCTTTCGCAACTAACTAGCCAGAGCCTAAAAATAGAGAAGTAAGAATGACTTCAGGCAAGGGAAGGAACTTCTTCATATCCTCAAGCATCTTGCCGTGTAACAGAAAACACATGTTATTGCTATATGGTTTAATGATCATGGACCCTATGATTAGACGGATCGTGTAATGACTAGACACATCATTGTAAATAAAAGTGACAAGAGGCTTTATCTGATCATAAGAAATCTCCACTAAAAGCAGATAACATTTTACGATTCAGACTTTATCACAAATATCTATCATTGAATCACTATCAAATTGTCATGATACCAGGTGTTTGCGAAAAGGTGAGCATATCCCGCACCTGCCGGTGGCACCCATCACAAACACATGCAAAGGCATGTCAAGTGTTCACCTGAAAAGCATATGAACATATGGTACAAGTTAAAATAAGAATTGCATCAGACATCATTATGTCTCCCCCAGAATGGAGGGAGACATATTGTTTTTGGCACGGTTCCCGTCGGCGTTGGCATCGGCGTTCCCACCGTTTCCAGACCATAACTCAGAAACCGTTTAATATTTTTTCGCGAAACTTTGTATACACATTAACCCAGCACTGAAGTGGTGTCTTTTGCTATTTAGAGATTTTTGACATTTTTATTTTTTCTCGTTTCCATGGAGATAAGTTGAACATAGACTCTGAATGGGGGTAAGCTTGGTTTCCAGACCATAACTCGGAAACCGTTTAATATTTTTTCGCGAAACTTTGTATACACATTAACCCAGCACTGAAGTGGTGCCTTTTGCTATTTAGAGATTTTTGACATTTTTATTTTTTCTCGTTTCCATGGAGATAAGTTGAACATAGGCTCTGAATGGGGGTAAGCTTTGTTTCCTGACCATAACTCAGAAACCGTTTAATATTTTTTCGCGAAACTTTGTATACACATTAACCCAGCACTGAAGTGGTGCCTTTTGCTATTTAGAGATTTTTGACATTTTTATTTTTTCTCGTTTCAATGGAGATAAGTTGAACATAGGCTCTGAATGGGGGTAAGCTTTGTTTCCTGACCATAACTCAGAAACCGTTTAATATTTTTTCGCGAAACTTTGTATACACATTAACCCAGCACTGAAGTGGTGCCCATTAGTTGTTTGAAATTTCTAGGAGTTCTATTTTTGTCTCTGATATGTAGTAATGGAGGGTGGGAATGAAGAGATGGGGTTTAACGTGAAGTAAACGAATGAATGGGGGTTAGGGGAGTGGGGGGAGACATATGTTTTTACGAGTAAAAACACTTTCTAGTTTAATATGTCACTGAGACTGTGAGAGTCAAATTTGGAAATGTCCTTCACAGACCATGTTTAGTTCCATGATATTTTCTATCCTGCATATAATGTCTTTTAAATCAAGATTTTGGTTAAGTCGAATATTTCATTGGCATGTTGAAATATGTTCTTACAACTAGTGAACATTAGTTACCATTCTGTATGTTACCCTCAGCTAAAAGGGGACATAATCACAACCTTTACTGAAGCTGTAAATCTGGGTGCAGATAAACCTTCTTCGTGGCACAAGACTCCATGACAGTCATTGTGATGTTAGCCACTAGTCCAAAGCTCGAGTCTAGTTAAATTTAATTCTGTCGTATAAGCTCATCTAATATATGTCCAAATATTCCCTATAAAATCTATTGAAATGAAGCTGAGAGAAAAGTTTGGGCTAGCAGATTCAAACCATTTGAGGCAGAGACTGTCATCACCACAAACTGTTGTGAGATTTTCATAACTTATTTGGGCCAGTGAAGATCTGGGATAGAATAGGTCTTCAGCAACCCATGCAAGGCGACTATGCTTGTCGTAAGAGGCGACTAACTGGATCGGGTGGTCAGGCTCGCTGACTTGGTTGATGCATTTCATCGATCCAAATTGCGTGGATCGATGCTCATGATATTAATCACTGGATTGTCTGGGCCAGACTCGATTATTTACAGACCGCCGTCATATAGCTGGAATATTGCTGAGTGAAGTGTTAAACAACAAACCAACCAATCATAACTTATTAGATCACTTTTATTTAAATAACTTTAAGATCAGAGGTAGTCTGACCAATAGATGAATTTACTATTACACAATACAATTCTTTCCTCTAAATATTTTTTTCTAATGCTGATTTCATTCATCTTGAGTGGTTTCATGCAATACAGATCTCGTTTCACTGGCAGTGCTTCCCCTATATCTGTCATGACAACTAAGTCGTGTGGAATAGAGCTGGCTAGACTTGCTTTTATGTAATCCTAATTGGTGATGGTTTCATAAACATACATATATTTCACAGTTATTGTGCATGATAGATCAGATGTTGAAGTAACTGCTGGCTTACCTTTGCCCTTTGACCTGCTGAGATAGCAGGAGACCTGTCAGTGAAACCGCTGGACCAGTCCTCCACATGTACTCACGCATTCCTGTACATCAGGGTATATGTAGTTGCAGGTAAGATATTAGACAATTAGTACAATTCTCCATGGCAATGATTATTCGTTTAAATCACAATTCCGAGATTATGTAAATGTTAAGAACAAGTTGTCCCTATGAAAGACAGAGCACCCCTTCCGTCACTTATCATGACTTGCTTTTTATGATTCCGGGGTAGAATAGGTCTTCAGCAACCCATGCTTGCTGTAAAAGGTGACTATGCTTGTCGTGAAAGGCGACTAACGGGATCGGGTGGTCAGGCTCGCTGACTTGGTTGATGCATGTCATCGATCCCAATTGCGTGGATCGATGCTCATGATATTAATCACTGGATTGTCTGGTCCAGACTCGATTATTTACAGACGGCCGTCATATAGCTGGAATATTGCTGAGTGTGGTGTTAAACAACCAACGAACCAAACAACTTTTATCAGGATAGAATTACTACACATCCATGGACTTATCATTGAGTGCAGACTTGAATCAAGGCTTGTAAGATTTATGTTCAGCTAGTTTCTTTTCAACACTTAACTGGCCAAGCTAGCCAACAGATTCTTGTTTTGTAAAGCATGCCCTGTGAGACTAGTTTGGTTTTAAGACTAGTAGACGTGATGTACTGCTACTAGTGATCCATTACGCTGACCCTCTGTGGGCTGGATAGTCAGGCTAACTCTGAAGACCAGCTATATTTGGCCATTCATTGATTAGTGAAGTAATTGGCTTAAGAACAATACTGTTGGGGCTGCCATGGATAAAATATAAGCCTTGTCCTCATCCCTGTAGGCTTTGCTTATCATAGACCTCAGGTTACCCTATTATTTGTATAAACATGCTTTCCTGACGTCACAAAAGAACCTTACAGATTGTTTTTGCTTACAATTATAGGACATAATAAGAATTCGTCGGTTTACTGATTTTTTAACGCCATTCAAGAAATTTCTTCTCATAACCATGGCAACTATGGAATTATTATATCAGAAGAAAATTCAAATTGAAATTTTGAAATAATAAATATTCTGACTTGAAGATGATTTTATGAAATAAAGTTCTCATTCATGGAGAATATGGATCACAATGTCTCTGAATCGGTAAGAATATATAACAATGACAAGGAAGGGAATTATCAATTCTTGAATGAACGGTGTTATTTACATAATGATAAACATAAATATTCACTTATACCATCACTGCTACATGTGCAGTAATTGAGTAGGATGAATTTATTCATTACATGTTTAATGATTTTGGCGATTCATCAGAATGATCGACCAGCCGCCTCATTGAAGGTCAAACAATCCCATCTCTGGGGAGATGGAGGTATTAGTCTATTTGTAAAGGTTTATCAATTGTAATAACCATACACTCACTGTATCATGCCTTGCTTCTACAGGCAATTCATTTGCCATGGAATGTTGATCAATTAGGGGATGGTATGTGTAGGGCTGATCTTGAGATGAAGATGGCTGTGTCAGACATACAAATGGTTTTGTATGGCAAAGCTAAATAAATGTTTGAATGTGGGATAAAAATGGTTAAGTCATGGTTTTTGTTGATGTATTTTTACCCTGTAGTCAAGACAGGTAAAAGAATCCTGAATGAGATGAATTGAGTCTTGGAATATTTGTAATCCGGGCTGTTTTTGTCTTGCCTGTCTCCCATGAAAATTGATTTTACAGCTGAGGAAAAATCTATTTAGCAATGATTATGGAAAAGTGCGGAATAGATTCAGGCTTGAATAATTGTTGTAATGGTGACCAAAATGGTGATTGGTTGGTCACAATGGATGTTTATGTCAGTAATGAGGTGTTTGACCGTCTCTATAGAACTATTTTCAGCTGTTTCACTAGGCAGATTTAGATAGAGCTGAGTATCGCCTGAGATCTTGTGATGTGATACGTATCGCGATACAGACAGACAATACCACTGGTATCATGATACACCTCAACAACGAGTAAGAAATGCTAAAATTACTGAAATACAACTCAAAGATGTGTTGACGTGTTTGTCATGTTCCCGCCGTACGAAACAATCAACCTTGCTCCAAGGCTGTACTGAATGATAGTTGTTGTTGGTTTGTTGTTTTACGCCGTACTCAGCAATATTCCAGCTATATGACAGCAGTGTGTAAATAATCGAGTCTGGACCAGACAATCCAGTGACTGACATCATGAGCATCATGACATCATGACATCATGAGCCATTGGGATTGATGGCACTGCATCAACCAAATCAGCGAGCCTGACCACCCGATCCCATAAGTCGCCTTGTTGGGTTGCATGGATTGCTGAAGACCTAGTCTTCCCCGGATCTTCACGGGTCTAATAGAAAGCTACAAATTTAATTTTTACTCAATATCGATCATTAACCCATCACTGATTGCTTTTTCAAACCAATGAATTTTTTTTATATATTCCCTAACCAAGACAGCGAGCCTGACCACACGATCCTGTCAGGTCGCCTTTTATGAAAAGCGTAGTCACCTTTTACGACAAGCATTGGTTGCTGAAGACCTATTCTACCCCTGATCTTCACAGGTCTGTACTGAATGATAGTCCATGGATGAAGAGTGATTCTTTGCTTATAACATTCAAGTCTAGATAAGCCGACAGTAGGGGATGCCAGTCTGTTATAGGGACGACTTCTGTTTATTAGAAATCAAGGAATTATTATTGAAACTAATAATCATTTCTTTTGAGACTTGAGCAAGTCTACAATAGACCCTTGCATCTGACATGTGAAACACAGAAATATCCAAAATATTTTTTTTTATTCAATCAAGCAGTTTGTATCAAACAACATTTAAACCAGGAGGGAGATATTGGATGCAAGGCCAGGATGTGCTATTTGCACATGTTTGACAACCGACAGTGCAATTGGGCTTCCTGTAACAATGCTACTTTGTTTCTTGCGCAGATGCTGTTTGCCTTACAACTCTGTGTAATTGTTGACTGTGTGGTGTCAGTACTGGAAGCGTTCGCCCTGAGCTCATTGCATGGATAGAAGAGCTTCAGTGTGGGGGCTATCAATGTGAGATGCATCCTCAAAAACAACATCCATCAGTACATGAAATATTTATGAGATCAGAAGTAGTTGTAGGTATACAGTATGTAGTGTTAATCTGAAGGTTAAATATGCCAAGACATTTGTCTCACGGAAAGGTTTTGGACAATATTGTCATTCGTTTTTGCAGCATATTAGTGTTCAGTAAGTGCAAGAGTGGGCTGTTTGTAGGGAATTAAGTATTTAGTGCTGTATTTTCCCTTCTGGACAATCATTACACTCAACTGAATACAGCTCGTGTCTCCAATACACATGATACATTGATACATGCTAAGCTTGCTTTGCTGATTTTCAGTGATCCATTTATATATTTTTCATCACTATTTTGCCTTTTACGCCCAATGGAGTCTGTTTTGGCAGATAAGCGAGACAGATTATTTTGGCGGTGACATTTTGTGTTTATGTCCTACTCAAAAGAAGTTAAGGAACACAAGTGTTTTTCCTATGATTATAGTTGATCGGTCTGATGATGTTCTTGACTTCTTTTGAGGAGTAAAGTAAAGGGCTGATGGTATTTTTGTTTTGATTAAATTATTTTTGTCAATATTGTGTAGCAATTACCTAATAAGCTTTCAAATATTGTAAAACACATGGACATAAATATCCAAACTAAGTTCAGTTTTTCTGGTATTGGATTCCGTGTTCAAAAACAAATTCAGAAATCAGCTCAGAATATATTACAGGTATGTTCACTTTAGACATTACCGATCTTTGAATGATTGTAGAGTTATGTTTGGGGGCATGGGTGGCGCAGTTGTCTGTGGCGTGCAATTCGTTGTGCGGAGTTGCATCCCTTTGGCGTGACTGAAACCTATAATCATGGATTCTATTCCCTGGTTCGCCCCGATTGTGTTTCTAAGTTTGTCAGCACCATACCCATGCGTGTAGGTTTCGCTAAACTGATAAATGTCTGAGACCTGCATCATGTCAGGCTTTGTTCCTACATCAAGCTGACACACTGTGAGTGGAATTATAACTGTTCAAAACAGCATTAAATAATATCCACTTATTCATTTCTGAGTGATTGTCAAGCTATGTTTCCTTCTAATAATAGTTGAACATTCAGCAAGTTATTTTGTAGTCTGCTATCAATAGATATCACTCATGGAAATGATTCATACAAAAGCCCTTCACTCGACTACTCCACTTGACTTTCAGGAAAGTGATTCAAAGCCCTTAACATGTAAAGGGCTATGATAAACTTCAGGTACTTGAATCTTTGTGTATTCTCGAATGTTTTGGAGAAGCAACCCAACTGACAGCTACCAGATAGTAAGTTGAACATGTCCCTATTGAGTGAGGCCGCATCGGAAGGATGTTGACACTGTGCTATGTGGAGTGTTTATATGGGTTGTGTCACGCGGTATGACGAGCCTGACATGATACCACAGAGTAACAGGGTGTTACAGGACGCTAGCAATTAGATATGACCGATGAAATAACACACCAGGCAATTACCATAAGTTTTCTCTTGCTACTGTGTCATAGAGTTGTCATAGAGTTGGTAACAGGGTTAGAAACTAACAGTTTTTGTCAACTACGTCCTAACAATGAAAACATATAGCAAAACCCCTTAAAATTGGCAAATTTCGACGAGTCCTTAGGATATCTTTACTATTTGGCAGTTTGGTAAGGACTACAAGACTAGTGCCAATTTCTAACGCTGGGTAATAGGCTGTTTCACTTGTTAAATTAATACTGAGTTTAGTCAAACCTTTAACCTTTTTCGAAAGCTAATCCATTTGGGATTGTCACATGTAATATGGGTACAATTTCTCCTCATGTATATTCTTTGCTGGACCATGTATATTCTCTGCTGGAGGTTGACCATGTATATTCTCTGCTGGAGGTTGACCATGTATATTCTTTGCTGGACCATGTATATTCTCTGCTGGAGGTTGACCATGTATATTCTCTGCTGGACCATGTATATTCTCTGCTGGAGGTTGACCATGTATATTCTCTGCTGGAGGTTGACCATGTATATTCTTTGCTGGAGGTTGACCATGTATATTCTTTGCTGGACCATGTATATTCTCTGCTGGAGGTTGACCATGTATATTCTTTGCTGGACCATGTATATTCTCTGCTGGAGGTTGACCATGTATATTCTCTGCTGGAGGTTGACCATGTATATTCTCTGCTGGAGGTTGACCATGTATATTCTCTGCTGGAGGTTGACCATGTATATTCTTTGCTGGAGGTTGACCATGTATATTCTTTGCTGGAGGTTGACCATGTATATTCTTTGCTGGAGGTTGACCATGTATATTCTTTGCTGGAGGTTGACCATGTATATTCTTTGCTGGAGGTTGACCATGTATATTCTTTGCTGGAGGCATGGTATCTCAGTGGGCTAGCGCACACTAGTTTAATGATACAGCACTACAATATCAGCAATATATTGTCATATAAAGAGAAACAATACTTGCACCTTGCACAGAAAGTAATAAATATAATGCAGTGATGAAATGAAGTCCATGGTTGCATATCATTACCCACCTGTTACATATATGAGATCAACATACTTTGTTTCCAGTGTAGAGATAAGTTACCTGTAGATTTAATCCTGTTAGACAGAATTAGCCAGTGCGGTGGTCACTAACAGCCATCACCTATTTTAATCAGAAGTGGTTATTGTGCTTTGAAACCTCTGATTGACAAGTCAGAATCACAGATTTACAAAATCATTGTAGAATTTCAGTTTAACACGTTTAAGGGCCTGAAATGTAAATACTACAGCGGACCCTGGAAACTGAAATGATATGTTTAATAAGTCTGTCTCCCAAACCCTAGAGAATATAATTATTTAAAAATAAATCCAACTCAAATCAAGAATGATTAGGCAAGTCTAGATTGCCTCAGCTCCAGGTAAGCATTGTTCTGGGCTCCGTTTAGATTATTATTTGTTATTTTGTAGATATATATGTTCAAATAAGATTTTTTTCTTTTTTTCTTTGACTGAATGCTTAAGTCCACCTGTTTTTTCAGACAGTCCACAAAAGTAACAGAAGTCATCGACTACATTGAAAGTTGAACAAGACATGTCTTTGTAAACTAGATTTGGGGAATATACAACTTATCCTTAAGATTCGCTTAGTTGGGGACCAGGAAACCTATGGCAGTTTCAAACCCAGAATAAGACATAACTTCAAAAGGATATATCCAAACTTGTCATAAGTAGCGGACACAAATAACGGAAGAAATAAAATCAGTGGGAACTAAGTAAGACATTTCTGCCTGCTGTGAGAATCACATATATAATGTTACCCACATGACAAATTCCATAAGGGTAATTGTAACTGTACTTGATTGCTCTGCGGCATATAACTGGCCTCTCGGGTTGCCTCCCGCGGCATATTGTGGCAATAAGTTCAGCTGTAACAGCCCTAACCTTTGTCACCGGACAATTCTGACTGAAATAGTCCCCATTGTACATACAGGAAGGTATACTGTGTGTCATTGTGCGGGGCATGGTCCAACAGGTTCATGGGTGTCGTGAGGGAAATATGATGATGATGTCTTCCATTGATATTTGAGAGAGTGGAGATTGATGACTTTGATTTGGATGACTTGGTGTTCAGATTTCATGGGGCATTAAACAGTTTGATGGAGGTGGAAGGAATTCTGATTGTTTAAGAAGGACTTAAGATTTTGTAATAAAGAAAAAAGATATTGTATTTCTGTGAGAATAGTGCTAAGTTTATAGTGGAAACTACTCTGATTTGTCCTGATGTGTCTTACTGTCCTAGTCTCCTAGTTTTTATTATAAGCGTCTTGTACAAAATGATTTTCATAGAAGACTTCAATAGGGGCCGGGTGGCCAAGTGGGTTTGTTTGTTTGTTGTTTAACACCGCACTCAGCAATATTCTGGCTATATGATGGAGTTTAGTAAATAATCGAGTCTGGACCAGACAATCCAGTGATTGACATCATGAGCATCAATCCACCCAATTGGGATCGATGACATGCATCAACCAAGTCAGCGAGCTTGACCACCCGATCTCGTTAGTCGCCACTTACCACAAGCATGGGTTGCTGAAGACCAGTTCTACCCCGGATCTTCACGGGGCCTAGTGGGTGAAGCATTTGTTCATAGACTTCAGTTTAATTGCTCACATTGGTATAATTTGTAAAGCACACTTCTACTGTCCCATGACTTTATATTGCTGAAATATTGCTGGAAGCAACAAGAGGCCTCCTTCCTTACTCACTCCTAAGAAATGGCGGTGGGGTAGCCTAGTGGTTAAAGAGTTCGCCTGGAAGGCCTTATTCACATTAGCCAAGTTCGATTCATATCTTTCTTGCTGTTCCTTACCACAAAGCCATCTTAGCGCTTATGATGTCAGCGTAAGAAATTGGCACTAGTCCTGTAGCCCTTGCCAAGCCGCCCTATAGTTAAGGTATCATAAGGATTAGTAGAAATTGGCCATTTTAAGGGTTTTGCTATATGTTATCGTTGTTTGGACTAACGGACTATAAATATTAGTTTCTACCACTGGAAAATATGATCGTAATTCCCATGCCTTAACTTAGGCTTACATAGGCATTGTGCTAAGATGGCTTTGTGGAATGGCACCCTGATTGCTGAACCTGAACCAAACCTTTTCACCTGTAAACAGATAGAAGCAGACATTAGAAACATTGCCTCTTTCAGGACAGGCCATCAATCAAAACTACTCATTTCTCTGTCATCATATGTGTATATCTTTTTCTACATCGACCTTGGCCTGTCACTTGATGTTGTATTGTGCTTGACCCCAGTAAAAAGTTATTCAAGACAGGTCAAGAATACAGATCGAGATCGAGAATTTCTTTTTACTTTGTAGATACATCTTCATACAATATTTGCACATGCTGATCATGTATCGTCAGTCTATTATAGTACACCATTTGTAAAACTCTAGGTTACCGTATTCCCCGTAATAAGCGCCCAGGGCGCTCTCAAAATAACATTAGTCGGCTCTTATTAGAATTTTATTTTGTTGAAAAATAGATTTCGTGGTTTATGCTGACAGCCTGAAATGTTTATATACGAGAGATATATTTTTCCAGAATTTAATTGCCCATAATTAAGGGTGCATATAACACACGAGTGTTATGATGTCAATCACTGGATTGTCTGGTTCAAACTCGATTATTTTACAGACCGCCGTCATGATAGCTGGAATATTGCTGAGTGAGGGGTTAAACAACCAACCAACATACAAACAAATGTATGTAAATCATGTCAATCTCTAACTGGTAGACTAACATCTAGTCTCTGAAATGAACATATGGTACAGAAAAAACAGTTGTTCAGTTATCTTAATAAAAATATAATAAAAAGGGAGCCCAGTGATTCTCTTCATTTTCAGATACTGCAGTAATATAGACTTGCATGGGCTGTAGTTAATATATTTGTATCAGGGTCTGTAAGACAGACTATCTAACTGGCAGTGGTTAGCCTTGTGGTTAAAGTATTTGCTTGTCACACTGATAGTCCCAGGTTCAGTTCTGCACGTTGGTATAATGTGGAATGTAAACCATACTTTGTGTTCATGACTGACGGTTCAGCATTATCAAGAGTTGCAGCTTGAAGATAAAGCTCTGAGTTTCTTCTAAGGAGGCCCCTGACACTAATGTTGTTTTCGTGGTAGCCAAAGCAATATTTATGAGCCAACAAATATCACAAGAACCAAATTTCAAAAAGAAATAAGACAGGCAGTAAGTTCAGATTCGTGTTCTATTTGATAGACACTCTATGGTATATAACATTGCTACCTAATTAATACATAATGACATGTTAGATTATTGGAATTTATTTGCTTGGGCAACCAAAGGGTTCCCATAAAGATGGCTGCTGGGCTGTTATACCTTGAGTGACTGAGTGACTGAGTGACTGACTGACTGACTGACTGACTGACTGAGTGAGTGAGGAGTGCGTGAGTGAGTGAGCGAGCAGTGCGTAAGTGAGGTTTAACGTTGCTTTGAACAGTATTTAGTCATATCACAATGGGTCAGCTTGATGTAACGCGGGCTGTTGACCACTTTCATGAAACCCACACAAATCATGGTTGGTGCTGACAAACGAAGAAACACACTCAAGAGAGAATCCTTTTAAGAAACTTTGTCAGATAAAATGAGGCCTATAAACATAGCCTTTCCTGTAAAACCCTGCAAACATACAAGGATGTGAATTTTCCACGGATTTCATTACATTAAGGGTCCCTTTTGTGATACATGCCATTACACTCATAAATCATAGAGTCCCACAGACCCCTGGATAACTTTTATGTTTTTTTTACAATCCCTAAATGGATCAGCTGTTTGAAGTACTTCGTGCAAAAGCAAGAAAAAGAGTAGTGGTTTTATCTTGTAATTAACAGTCTATTGATGCGGACTGTTATCTACATCATTTACACCTGTCCAGGTATGTGTTGATTGCTAATTTATTGGGGTGATGATGCTGGAAATGACAAGATGAATGTAAACAACCCATCACTCGTAGTCTCCCTTCTAGGTATATATAGCATCTAGTTGATGTACAAAATAAATTATTAATTTTGGTTGAAGAATAAGGTAAACAAACGCCTTCCGCTGCTAAGGGAAACCTGAAGCTTGAGTTTGTGTGTTTCGTGTCCATAGTCTATATTCTGTGGCTGATCGTATTGATTCTCCTGTTGATATATACAATGCTTGTGTGTGTTTTTTGTAGCCTGTCTTTTATTGTAATGAAACTGGATTGTGAGTTAGGAATGCTCAGTCTTTATGCTCTACTACATGTCATTCAGTTTCAATGAGGTTTTCTTTTGGTTTCTAAAAAATGTTTTATTACATTTGCGATTGGGGTTGAGGTTAACTATTTCACATGGACGTGTTAAAAACAAATGTTTTCAAATGTTAAAAGTATTTTGATTGACCAGTCTGTTTGTCAAAGGTTTTTAAAGAGTAAGACCTATATTGCATCATGTTTTCATCCTGTATCGACCAAGTGGCGATGCTGGGTTAGAATTATTCCTCAACAACCTTTCCTGGTTGTCAGAGGTGACTTAATGGATCTGGTGGCCAGGCTGAGCGACTTGGTTGATTGTGTGTCATTGTAACCCGATGGCGTGGATCGTTGTTCACAATATCGATCACTTATTTACAGGCCGCCATCATACAGCCGCATTTAACAAACAAAGCAACAAACAAACAAAACATTTGGTATCGATATTCCAAAAGTAAATTTTGAAATTTTGCAAGAATTTTGCAAGACAGCGATTCTGCCTATCAAAAAGAAAATACTCAATCTGTTTGCACGATGCCTTTGGAATGAGTCTAAATTAGCCAATCATGTGAGTTAAATAATACAGATTGATAGCAACAACCTCTTGTTAGCTGGGCCACATGGAGAAATTCAAGCAAAACGATGCTAATTAATTATTGTGATTAAATGTATCAGGACTCAAGTAGATCATGTATACGTGTGAAAATACTTGAGGTATGTCATGGCACCCTTATTATGAATGTACGGTAATCTGAAAGCCTGAGCACATAATAATAACATGGTTACAACTTTGTCAATAGTTGGGTATTGATTTCACACTTTTTCGAAATGCATACTACTTGAAAATCTGTTAGACGGGTGAATATAAATTGACCAAATGCATAAGCCAGAGGGAGTCTTGAAACATTGATTAATACATTCATCTGCAGGACTGACAAAAAGACTGGGGTAAAGAAATGATTAGCTCACAGAAACTCTTTTATGAACATGTTTTCATGTAAGGCTGTCACTGATAGAATATTTCAGTATTGATATGTCTTTAGGAAAATATGACATTTTGGTACAGTGATTTCCAAAAACCATGGAGACAGGATCTTGAAAAATATTAATAAACATCTATGTTAGTTGTCTTCAGAGATTATTTTAAGATGTAATAATCTATATTCTATTGATATTCCCAAATTGTGTATCAAGACGGTAACACATGCAGGTATCATTATACAGTCATTCAGGGATATTTCAACCATGGTTTCACTACAGTATTGCTCAAAAATGGCCTGAAATCCTTCTCACAACAACTGTAAAAGATTTTAAAAAGATTTACATCAAAACAGTTGTCTCTGTTAGTAGACACAAAGGATTTATTGTCTGTGTCCAGAACTATTTTCCCCCTCTCATACCCCCTCCTACACGTTTGACCCTTGTCATGACCTCGGCAGGGTATCCGCCTTCTGTTTGTACAACATGTCCCAACAATGCTTCCACAAGATATTCTCATACCTGCCACATTCCCCCCTCCCCCTCCTCTCCCCCTACCAGCTGCCATTCACCCTCCCCACTATGAATGTAGGTGTAATTTCAATCAAAATGGACGTATGTGTGTAAGCGTATGGTTTCAGGTTGAGAGAGTTATTGACAGCATGTTACTTATTTTTGTAAAGTTTATGAACTGGTTTCTGAGCCTGGCCTTAATGTCAATATTGCCATTTGGAATTTATTTTGCAAACTATATGTTTTTGCTGATAATTTAATTTTATGATTGTATCAACTTGTTTTTTTCCAGCCTCGTGAAAGATTGAAGAGTCTGAGGAATAAAAAATATGACGTTTTTTGTCACCATCTTCATAAAAGAATTGTCAGTTGCATGACAGCATGTCAGTGTTTTCTGAAAATTAAACTTTAAAATGTTGAATTAGTATTTTGGTTCGTTTTTCTCGCTAGTAATGGAAAGGACTTGTGAAGATCTGGGTTAGAATTGATCTTCAGCAACCCATGATTGTTGAAAGAGGTGACTAACGGGAACGGGTGGCCAGGCTGTCTGATTAGGTTGATGCATCATATCAATCACAGGATTGCCTGGGCCAGGCTTGAGTATTTACAATCCACCATAATTGCGATACCTAATTGTGATAATCTTAGGTGTGACGCTAAACCCCATTTCACCTTAAAATGAAGTTCAAAGCTGCGTTATGCCAAACTCACTCACTCACTTAAAATGATGTAGGAGTTGGAGGACGACATATTGATTGCCATCATTATCTGTGCATCTTTGTTTCTACATTAGAAAAAACTTGACAAACAGTTATGGTCCTTGTTGTACATGCTTAAAAGAGAAGGACAATGTCCTTAGGACATCTGTATGTTTCTGGAGCACATCACAATCAATGCCATGTAATGCAAGTATGGCACAATGCATCATGGGAAGCCTTTAAAGAAAATGTGCTGTTGACGATATTATCTTAACAACAAAGTAAGAACCTTTTGGACTTCAAAGGAACTGACCTTTATTTTGTCACAATAATTACGAAACACTATTTACAAGGGATGCTTCAGAAATTGCTTTCTTTCGGGGGAAGGGAAACAAGGAGATTATCTTATGACGTTGACACATAATGTTGCCACCTTTAATCAGAATTGCGAAGTCAGCATGGTCAGGGTGATAAATGACGTGTAAGTTCGTTTACATGGTCTGGGTTCCCCAGACAGCACATTTTCGCCTCCAAGACATTTTATTACAACTTGTAAGAGATCCATGGTAACACACCCTTGTTGTCAAATTAACCTGGAGCCGTCTACTTCAGACAGACTTGCGCGGCCCCTTGTGTGGATGTGTTAGGCTTTGTTACTCTTTTGAAATTATACAACGTTCAGATAAGCATTTTACTTTATTCTTCGAAATCCCTGGGTTCATTGCCTGAGGTGTAAGGTTGCAAATTCATTTTCCAACAAATTTTCATTTCTGTGTTAATACATTTTTTCATTTTTGTTTGGTCACATGTGAAAAAAAACTCTGGGAATTTAGGAAGCCTGTTGTATCTGACTGCTGTTGCTGTGCTGGTGGTGTCATTGCCGTCTTCGTCACATGAACCAGATTTCTCTGGACATATCGACTCTTAACTTAGCCTTACAATTTAACACTGAGTTCCCTTTCTCGGAGATGAGGCAGCAGAGATTTCCGTTGCAATTTCCATTTAAGACTGGATGTTAAAAATATACAGCAGTGGCTCTAGATCCTGAAGGCAACGGATATTACCTCAATAATAGGGTTAGCAAATACTGCACCTGGTAATGACAACTTCGGAAAACAGGATTGCCACCGATGTGGATGGAATTGTCTCCGTGGGGTGGTTGGGTTAAGTGATGCAATTTTGGGCTCTTCGATGCTCTTGGCTCTGGCACAATATTGTTGGTATTCTATAAGAAGTGTTGAAGAGGTGCCATTAGAGCTCCATATTACAAATGGACTCACACGTAACATTTGGATGGCATCAGTAAGATCCAGACCAATATAAGAAAATCAGAGGCACTTATAACTTATGTTCTGTAGTTGCTGGGGATGTAGGATATTGATGAAATGTCATGTGATCAGTGAAATCAGTCTGGTGTCTTTTAGCATCAGCATGCTTGAGGGTAGGTTCTGATTAGTTGATTGGAAAACGTCATGTTTCTGATAGGTTAAAAGACTTGGCAAGGCAGACAACTTTTATGAGAATGTGTTTTGTGTTGGACTTCCGCAGTGAAGAATGTAACTCATATTATATTTTTTGTTATTTTATTTTTATCTGTGACAACTTTGATATATTTTCTTTCGTATTACTAAGGGGGCGGTCGGGTAGCCTAGTGGTTTAATTTTTCGCTTGTCACGCCGAAGACCCGGGTTCGATTCCCGACATGGGTACAATGTGTGAAGCCCATTTCTGGTGTCCCCCGCCGTGATATTGCTGAAATATTGCTAAAAGCGGCGTAAAGCCATACTCACTCACTCACTCATATTACTAAGAGGGAACGGGTGGTCCAGTCTGTCAAAATATTGCCGAAAGACAGAGGCTTTGGACTAGTGGATCTGAAATATGTCAAGAACTTGTAACATATTGATCCTGATAGTTAGACATTGGTCCCTCACCGTACAGTGTTATTATTGTTAAAAGGGGGCCACGGGTGGCCCAGTCGTCTGAGGCGCCGCGACTTGCTGTGCAATGTTGCGTCACTTGGGCATGCCAGAAACCTATGATTGTGGGTTCGAGTCCCGGCTCGCCCCGATTATGTTTCTAGGTTTGTCAGCACCATACCCGTGCTCGTGGGTTTCACCGAAGTGGTAAACGTCTGAGACCTACATCACTCTGGGCTTTCCTCCCACATTAAGCTGACACGCCGTGATATAACTGGAATACTGTTAAAAGCGACGTTAAACCCAACTCACTCACTCAATTATTACTGTTAAATAATAAAGATAGATTCTCAACTGTCATCTTGCTGATTGTTAGAGATTGAACTGGTTCAGCTATGATTACGTGACAGGTCACAGTCACAGTGACATAGCAGTAATATTGGTGATAAAGGATAATACCCCATTCACTCACTCACCCAGTCAAGACATTTTTGTCCAGATTAACAATGATGAAACCATGATTATAAAAACAGGCATGCTGGGATAGAAAGGATTACTCGTATTTCAAGGTCTGTTGAGCGACAGTCTTGCTGACTCACGCTAAGCAGGTACAGAACTTGTAATGTGGCTGTGAGAATTGAAAAAATAAATGAATGTGTCGACAAAATGATGTTAATTTTCCAGTCCACTAAATGTACAATGATTGTCCCCTGGATTTGATGGATGGATGTCCGTATTGGGGGTTTAATTTTGGAGAAATTGCTCAACTGAGGCTGATGTTTCTCAGTTGCTTCTTCTGCCTCTGTGGTGTCGTGGATAGAGTGTCTGTCCAGAGAACAGTGGTTCATTCCCCTGGCCTCGTCATACCAAAAGGGGTCGGTCGGGTAGCCTAGTGGTTAAAGCGTTCGCTCGTCACGCTGAAGACCCAGGTTTGATTCTCGACATGGGTACAATGTGTGAAGCCCATTTCTGGTGTCCCCCGCCATGATATTGCTGGAATATTGCTAAAAGCTGCGTAAAACCATACTCACTCACTCACTCACTCATACCATAAGACACTTAAAGATGGTACTTTTTGTTACCTCCTTGATGTTAGGCATTGAGGAGATAAAACAAGGATTGGTTGCTCGGAGTCAGTATGCTGTATCAATGGTAAACGTCCGTATTAATATATCAATGGGCTGGCACACACACACACATGCAAAGCACAACAAAAGTTATGTGTTATTTCAATTCACTCCACGCTTACAAATACTCTGAATGAACACTACCCGATCAATATAGTCAGCATAGCACAAATGTCAGATAGAATATCTCCTTCCTTCCTAGTTATTGCTTACGGTAAGATTAAGGAAGAAAAAATAACCAGTTACATGTCCTCTACATTGAAAACGAACATCTCGTACATACCCTCTCTGTGTTCCTTTGAGTTGAAGACAGAACTTGACCTGTATGTCCGGGGATGGAGAGATGTTTTTGCATTATGTACCCTGGTAAGTTTACTTAGAAGTTCTGCTTTTAGTCAATCTGGCTCTTTTTGTGATCACAATGGAGTACGATGGCCATGTAATCCAAGGTGTTGCTAATTGTTGTGCAGAGTTGTGTCCCTTAGCCAATACAGGATCCATTGATCATTAGTTTGAATCGAAGTTTTATCCCCGGATTATAATTCCCGGTTTGTCAGCACCATACAGGTGCTTTTTGGTTTCACTGGCGTGTTATACTTCCTGCGCCACATTCATAAGCCAACACACCGTAACATAACTGAAATGCGTTTCAAATGATGCTAAACCAATTTCACACACTCCATTTGTCAATCCATAATTTTGTTTTAAAGGCAATGAGATTTTTGTGGAAAGTTGAAAGCTCATTTTAAAAAAAAATTGAATTATTTTTTTAAACACTAAAGTCAAGGGCCAGTTTTTAAAAACAACATCATTTAAAGCTTGTTTAGATTTCTATTGTTTGTTCTGATTCAGACATACAGCAAGACCCATTGGGTACAACAGCAGACTTTTTGCTACCTTTATGTTGCTTTGGGCCTTCATTTTCGAGATTCATTAATGTTGGAATTTCTGATTTTTTCCTCCTGTGGTATGTCAAGAGGGGCTCTGATAGTGTGTAATCAAACCAGCAAACTAGTTGTCCTAACTCCAGGGATAGTACTGTTCCGTGTCCCAGTATCTGTCTAGAACTGTGACATTTTCTTCCAGGATCACATTGCTGTTAGAATGGCAGCCATTTTTTTTATATTAGTCCGAATGTGGAAATTTCCCCATGGAAATAGGTTGATTATAAGGCAGTGAGCAGTTGCACTGATTTCTTTCCTGGATTAGTTGAGTAGTTTTCCTGTATTTCTTCAGAAAGTTAGAAATATCCTTGAAAGAAGCATTTTCTTTTAGTTCCTTAAGGTTGAAGAGGAAGTTGTATTTGAGAAGGTATTTGTACATTTTGGAAGTTATGGTTGTTGTATAAGCAGCCCTTAATGTGGATTTGAAATGTTGATGAGCTGCCTTGACTTATATATAACCGGAGATTTCTTGTTATTATGGAAAAGTTTTATCCCTTTTATAAATATTACTGTGGTGATTTTGTCTAAAAATAGTGAAATCTTTTGATTCTTTATACATTTTATGTATTTTGTAAGTTTTATAAATTACATCATGTTAATCATAAACAGGATTTCTCAATAGAAGAAAAGATTAACAATACAATAGATATGTTAATTTGTCATAATTTACATGCAGGTTGAAAATGATTTCAGTTAAAATATCGAACAGGATGTAATCAGAAATGTCCACATGTTTTAGCAATGGAGGAATTTCCACTGCTTTTGGAGCAGAGGGTAAATGCTGGACTTTCATTTGGGTGGGTGAGTGAGTTGGGTTTAACGCCGCTTTTAACAGTATTCCAGTTATATCACAGCATGTCAGCTTAACGTGGGAGGAAAGCCCGAAGTGATGCAGGTCTCAGACGTTTACCACTTCGGTGAAACCCACGAGCACGGGTATGGTGCTGACAAACCTAGAACCTGGAATCAAAACCACAATCATAGGTTTCTGGCATGTCCAGGGGACGCAACTCAGCACAGCGAATCGCGGCCCCTTAGACGACTGGGCCACCCGTGCTCCCACTGGACTTTCAAAAAGATGTGGTAAATTCTTGCTATTTTGGAATGGTTCCAGTATGTCTTTTATTCCATGTCACTTTTGATTAAGAACATCATGCCTTTGGTGAGGTGGCTGTAAGTCACGACACTCCCGCCAATCCATTATGTGTACCTATCAAACAGAGATGCTGCACACGACATTTTCCACTCTTTTCTGAGGCTGGAGTCCAAGGAATTGGTGTTCCAACTTATGTCCTTCCTGGCATTGATAGCCTTTTTCTGCAGCATTTTCAAGAATAATTTGGTTACCCATCCATCAAGAATGTATTAGGTCTGACAGATATGGAGTCAGGGAAGGTCTGTATTCCAGTCATATCGGTACCACAGCAAGGTAACTGCTGCCTACTCGCAAACATTGTCCATTGTCTGATGGATGGTTTGTATTTGACTTTCTGACTCCAGATTGAGGATTATCTCTTCAGCACTGGAAGACAAACACATGATGTAGACTGATTACCTACCTATTAGCTTACATACCTGTCTAAGCAAGGTGTTCCTTGTCAGGGTTGCAGACAGGATTCCTGCCATGCTTCTATAAAGAGAAACACTTGAAGCCTACAGATTGGCTCTGCATGTTTGAAAATTGAGGATTTTGTTTCGCGTTTTTTGTAATGTTTTTTCAACTAAATGTTTGCTAGTGGGTGTTTGTATGTAAGAGGAGAATTTGTGGTTTCAAATGAATATACATATGCAAGTGTTTTGGGGAAATAATTTTCAATTTGTAATGCTGTGATTGTTATAGGGTTAATCCTCTTGTAAGGGGTTCTTCTGAGGTCAAACTTCAAGAAAGGCAAGGAATTGTGTCAAGAGTAATGCTGATGTCTTTAAGAAAAGGGGCTTTGAGAGCACTTTGGTATGTTAGTCAACTCTGCAGAGTTTAGAACCCATTATAGAATAAACATAATTACATGTTGAAGATGGCTGAAGTTGACGTCCAACACTTTGTGTAATGTAGATCTTGGTTTAATTTAGAGCTCACTGTCAGAATATATGTCAGTTTCACAAGTTTGTTTGATTTTTTCTTTGAGTTTGAATTTAGTGTCTATTTTTAAGTTCTAATGTTAGAAATAAGTAGACCAGTTAGACATTTTAGATATCCTGTTTATTTTACGCAAGTACAAATGTCATTCACTGTGGATGATTCAGTGTTCAACAGCTGAAATGTCATTAAAAAAGCCCCCAGCCAACATGTGAGTTTTGAAATAGGCATTGTTCAGTATGTAAAATGTTGCAGTTTGCTGCTCAGAAAACTACAATCCTGGGTTCAAAGTTCAAATCCTACTGATAATGTGTTCATGTGACTTTCCACCCTAATGATGCTGGCACACCGTGATTTAACTTAATACTATCCAAACCAATGTAAAATCCCAAGTACTGTCTCTCTCTCTCTCTCTCTCTCTCTCACTCACTCACTCACTCACTCACTCACTCACTCAAATCCCAAGTACTCTCACTCATTCAGTCACTTACTCACTCACTCACTCACTCACTCACTATCCAACCAGTGTAAATTCCCAAGTACTCTCACTCACTCACTCACTCACTCACTCACTCACTCACTCACTCACTCACTCACTCACTCAAATCCCAAGTACTCTCACTCACTCACTCACTCACTCACTCACTCAAATCCCAAGTACTCTCACTCATTTAGTCACTTACTCACTCACTCACTCACTCACTCACTATCCAACCAGTGTAAATTCCCAAGTACTCCCACTCACTCACTCACTCACTCACTCACTCACTCACTCACTCAAATCCCAAGTACTCTCACTCACTCACTCACTCACTCACTCACTCACTCACTCACTCACTCACTCACTCACTCACTCTGGTACTTATCACATGGCAAGTTGTTCCATCCTGGCTGACAGTCAGAAATCATTATATGTTTTTGAATTGAAACACTCCAGAATACCTTGTCTTTGACTCAAAAGAATGATCTCATTTCTGCAAATCACAAAAACGTCTTGATAAAATTAATGGTAAGCTATCATGAAGTACCGTTGTTAGAATGTTCTGGCAAACACAGACATGCCGCAACCATGATTAATTTCTTCTTGGGCTACGGAAAAACAACCAGTTCCTTTCTTCTCCTAACCCTTTTCTACATGAAAATTTAAAGCTGTACGAAAGCAATTTATGAAAAGATTAAATGATCCATCAAGGTGAAACCAGGCATATATTGGTTCCATAACAATGATGATTATGAAATATTGGCCAATGTTCATCATGAGGATGAGGCCATCTTTGAAAAAATAAAACAAAAACAAAATCATTATGGTAATCCCACAATTCATTGATTGAGGCTGAAGACATGGATGATGACCCCTGTAAACTCTTCATCATGTTGTTCCATGATGTTCCTGGGTTTTCGCCACCTTATTCCACCCTGGGCATTATCGTACGTAATCCCCATTTGCCAAATTGCCCATGTCATGATATTCCAATGATGAAATACTAACCACTCAGGCTTAAATATGTCCAAAAATGAAACTGTATTGATTAGAGCACACAAATGGTCTAAAAGCTTGTTGCTATGAAACTAACAGGGACATTCTGCTTTGAGTTGTACTTTATGACAACAAAGATATCCTCTCTTGTCATTGATTTAGAATTATAACCGCTCTTAGCCTGGAGAGTCAAGTGCCTTATGTCTTGTTTGCCATTTTACCTTGTTCATTGCATGTATGAGTTGGCAAATTATTGATGTACTATAATTTGGTTTAAATTACTTTCTTTGAACTTAAATATTTTTTATCATAATTTACAGGTGGAAAATTAATTTTAAATGTTCTTTATGTTTAAAAATTATTTTATTTATTTTTTTTACATTTTAAAACTACATATTCCTGATTATTAAATGTATGTAAACTGTCAGTTTTCTTGTTCTTTAATTAGAAAAATAAAGATACTTGACTCTGTTGATTATTCAGCATACTCTCCAGTTCATGAACAAATTATACACTTTTTGAATACATCAACATCGTGTTAGAAGTAGTACATACAGATATTTTAACTGTACATGCATTCCTGTTTTAAAGTTTTTCAAATTTCAAAAGGACTGCCAACTGATTTCATGTCAAACTATCCTTTTCAAGTTGAAACATCAACTGTGGTTTCAGAAAAGGTTTCGAAATTACAAAAACAAATAAATCAACAACCTTCCAACATGTCCAGAACAAAAGCAGAAATAGTAAAAATAACCCAAAACCCAAACCAAATAAGGTAAATAATTCATATTGAAATACTTTTCTCAGGGTTACTTTAAAAGATAGTTATTAATTAATCGTATTAGAATAGTACAAATGTACCCTGGGTGGAAGCCCATTTATGTAACAGGTGCGTCTTTCTAAAAACAATAAAAGAAAAAAAAAAGAAAAAAAAAGAATAGTACAAATGTTACAGGTTTGATTATTCAAAGTAAAGACAAGATCAGGCATCATTCCGTTATTGGCACCATTCAAGGTAGTAACCTTCTAAGATCAAAGACCTTTGTAATCCCAGACAAGAAGACTAGTTGACCCTTTTCGGAGACAAATTTGGCAAATTATTACCTGGGACTGTCATTAGAGAATGTCTAATGATGGTTCCAGGACGTTATTAGCTTGTAGGCATGCCAGTTTGCAACAAGCAATACCATCCCAGACTTGTCTGACTCTCCCTGCATGACTTGACATTGCTACAGGATAGGCCACTTTTTCAACATGAACAACCCACATATACAACTTGTATATGTTGTATCTTGTCCAGTGTTTGGGATTGTTCGTTATTAACCCTATAAATCTTGGGAGATTATGTTTTTCATGGTGTAAAGACCCCAGGCTGGATAATGCTGATTGTAACATGTGATAAACATTTGCCGTGATGAAGAAAGAATTTTGTCAGAACTCTGAGTTAGGGACTGGTCCTTCGGTGCCTAGGCCTCACAACACATGGGTTTGTTTAAGTTCCTCTGTCAAATTAATTATCACAGTGGGAAGATAAACAGAAATAGTAACAGTCCAACCCTCTTGGTTAAAGGGCTTAGGATTACAGTGAGAAGATAGGGTTAACCCCTTCCCTGCTGGAGACTGGAACTGGCCAATGATTACAGTGAAAGGAAGAGGTTAACCCCTTTACTTACTGGAACTGGCCAAGGATTACTGTGAATGGAAGAGGTTAACCCCTTTCCTTACTGGAATTGGTCAAGATTACAGTGAGAGGAGGGGGTTAATCCCTTCCCTGCTGGAGACTGGAACTTTCCAGGGATTACAATGAGAGGAGGGGGTTAACCCCTTCCCTGCTGAAGAGAAGAACTGCACGTTACTCCCTTCTCCACTTGAGTGAGTGAGTGAATGGTGTTTAACTCAGCAGTTTAGTTTGCCAGTTATTTCATAACTGCATGTTAAGAATCGAGTCTGTTTAACTGTTTGGTAAAGTGATTTGATAGGCACAATAGAACTGAAATGATCTGATCACTGAAAGTTTCTTCCCATCAGTCCTTTCTGTGGAGAATTGAAACAAAGGTGTTGACCCTTTTAAGGACTTAATGCTCTTTCTCCAGTGTTTGACAAGTGAGGTACATATTTACACTTAATGCATTCCTTCAGATGTGGAGCTTCCCAAAGCCATTATTTTTCATGCCACACCAAACATTAACAAACACATGAGAAAAGGTGAACAAATCAATATTCGAAGTGTCTGCAATGAGAGTGACAATTATGTTATATCATGTATTTCGGAATTTGATACAAGAATAGCCGGTTCCTAATTAAGTTTCCTTGCTGCCAAAGTTGAGAAATGACACCGTCGAACAAAAAGGTCAGCTTGGAATAATTTCGGAAAGATAAACACGAGTGATGTCATCGTGTACTTGACTTCAAAGGGCAGGCGACTTGTGGCGTAATTGTATAAAGTGAGTGTGTTGGGTTTAACGCCGCTTTTAACAGTATTCCAGTCATATCGCGGCGTGTCAGCTTAATGTGGGAGGAAAGCCCGAAGGGATGCAGGTTTCAGACATTTACCACTTCGGTGAAACCCACGAGCACGGGTATGGTGCTGACAAACCTAGAAACATAATCGGGGCGAACCTGGATTCGAACCCACAATCATAGGTTTCTGGCGTGCCCAAGGGACGCAACTCTGCACAGCGAATCGCGGCGCCTTAGACGACTGGGCCACCCGTGCCCCCTGATTGTATACAGAACAAGCAGGGAATGGTAACAGCTAAGCAACGTTGAAACACAGTCTCCCAGGGTTAGGCAAAGATGGTGTTGCAGTTGCCAAGTTGAAGGAAGGCCGACATTGTTTGTTCAGGCTGAGACGTGGCAGAATGTTTGGTCAGTCAATTGTGACAGAAGGTGCCATGTCAATAAGCAGTCTCGCACACATGATGTCTCCCCTTAGGGATTCAAGAACAGACGAGGTCCCCAGTACCCCTTGCTTGTCTCCTTGTAGGGATTCCTGGATAGACTAGGTCCCCAGTACCCCTTGCTTGTCTCCTTGTAGAGATTCCTGGATAGACTAGGTTCCCAGTACCCCTTGCTTGTCTCCTTGTAGGGATTCCTGGATAGACTAGGTCCCCAGTACCCCTTGCATGTCTCCTTGTAGAGATTCCTGGATAGACTAGGTCCCCAGTACCCCTTGCATGTCTCCTTGTAGAGATTCCTGGATAGACTAGGTTCCCAGTACCCCTTGCATGTCTCCTTGTAGAGATTCCTGGATAGACTAGGTTCCCAGTACCCCTTGCTTGTCGCCTTGTAGGGATTCCTGGATAGACAAGGAGTAACTACCCCATGCTTGCTTCATGTAGGAATTCCTGGATAGAATAGGTACCCAGTACCCAAGGCTTGTCTCTTTGTAGAGATTCCTGGATAGACTAGGACTAACTGCCCCATGCTTACTTCATGTAGGAATTCCTGGATAGTTTGGGTACCCAGTACCCCAGGCTTGTCTCTTTGTCGAGATTCCTGGATAGACTAGGTCCCCAGTACCCCTTGCTTGTCTCCTTGTAGAGATTCCTGGATAGACTAGGTCCCCAGTACCCCTTGCTTGTCTCCTTGTAGGGATTCCTGGATAGACACGGAGTAACTACCCCATGCTTGCTTCATGTAGGAATTCCTGGATAGACTAGGTCCCCAGTACCCCTTGCTTGTCTCCTTGTAGGGATTCCTGGATAGACACGGAGTAACTACCCCATGCTTACTTCATGTAGGAATTCCTGGATAGACTAGGTTCCCAGTACCCCTTGCTTGTCTCCTTGTAGAGATTCCTGGATAGACTAGGTCCCCAGTACCCCTTGCTTGTCTCCTTGTAGGGATTCCTGGATAGACGAGGTCCCCAGTACCCCTTGCTTGTCTCCTTGTAGGGATTCCTGGATAGACACGGAGTAACTACCCCATGCTTGCTTCATGTAGGAATTCCTGGATAGTATAGGTCCCCAGTACCCCAGGCTTGTCTCTTTGTCGAGATTCTTGGATAGACTAGGACTAACTACCCCATGCTTGCTTCATGTAGGAATTCCTGGATAGTATAGGTCCCCAGTACCCCAGGCTTGTCTCTTTGTCGAGATTCCCAGATAGAATAGGTCCCCAGTACCCCAGGCTTGCCTCTATGTTGAGATTCCTGGATAGAATAAGGCCCATGTACCCCATGCTTGTCTCTTTGTCGAGATTCCCCGATAGAATAATTCCCAAGTATCCCAGGCTTGCCTATTTGTCGAGATTCCCGGATAGAATAAGGCCCATGTATCCCAGACTTGTCTCTTTGTCGAGATTCCCCGATAGAATAATTCCCAAGTATCCCAGGCTTGCCTATTTGTCGAGATTCCTGGATAGAATAGGTTCCCAGTACCCCAGGCTTGTCTCCCTGTAGGGATTCCTGGATAGATATGGGGTTACAATAGGTCTTTAGCAACCTATGTTGGTCGTAAGAGGCGACCAAATGGATCAGGTGGTCAGATTCGGTGGCATGGGTGATAGCGTGTCATCATACCCCTTCGACATGGAACATTGCCCACAAAATCAATCACTAGATTGCTGGCACAGATTTAATTACTTACAGGCCACCATCATATAGCTGGAATAGAGTGGCATTAAACGACAAACAAACAAAGTATAACAGTTTCGATAAAGTTCATATGAAACATTTTGTTTGAGTTGTGAAAAAACAAGAAGTCAAACAGCCCAGTATCAAAAGTGTTTCCAACCTGGTTGCATGACGAGGAATGGGTATTGAGAATTAATGCCATAACAGAGGTACCGTGATTCGAATCCACAATCATAGGTTTCTGACGTGTCTAAGGGACGCAACTCTGCACAGCGAATCCCGGCGCCTTAGACGACTGGACCACCCGTGCCCCCGTTGAATAGAGAGAGTAGAACTAAGACAAGCTAAAGGTAACTGCAAGAGCTGTCACATGCAGTAGTATTGAAGTACTAAAACAATACCAATTATGATTATCCCTATATACAATGCATGTGGCATGTTATAATCCTTATAGGAGTACACTAGAATTGACTTCCCAACTCCCTGGGGAGTACAGTGAATTAACACAAGTCCAACAATGATGTGATAGGTTTTCATTCAAATACCAACCCGTGAAGATTCCGGGGTAGAACAGGTCTTCAGCAACCCATGCTTGCCGTAAAAGGCGACTAATGGGATCAGGTGGTCAGGCTCGCTGACTTGGTTGATGCATGTCATCGATCCCAATTGCGTGGATCGATGCTCATAATATTAATCACTGGATTGTCTGGTCCAGACTTGATTGTTTACAGACCGCTGTCATATAGCTGGAATATTGCTGAGTGCGGGGCAAAATAACAAACCAACCAACCAAATCATTCAAATACCATTCATTTTCACTTGGATAAATTTCTTGTTTCATAACTTCCCTGACTCTGATTTCTCCGGTTTGGAGGCTCTGTCACAAGTTTGCTTTTCCGAACGTCCTTGATCTCGGCATATTGAGCATATTGTATTAACCCAAAGGATGAATATCAGGTTCACCCTGATTATGTTTGTTGGTTTGTCAGCACGGTGCCCATGCTTTGGATTTCAACAAGGTGGTAAACGTCCAAGACCTGCATCACTTGGGGCATTCCTCCCACATCAAGCTGATGCACTGAAAGACTGTTCAAAGCAGCGTTAACCAAATTCAATCACTCACATGTTGGATTTCAAAACGTACCTGATAAATTGTTTAAGTCCCAAGTACTTTAGATGATATTTGGATAATACATAACTGGTTAAACCTGGATAGTCTAAACCTGTTCTCTCAATGACTCCGGAACGGAAGCGGATGTCTAGGGTTTTGCAAGGTTATGTTATGTAATGGCTACAGCTGAATGTGTCATGTGCTCTATGTGAGTAAATTATTTTTCACATTATGCATTGTCAAAAGTCCATAAATATCCCTCGTCGCCAATGATACCATTATGAGACTTGCTGGAACCTTGTTGCCATGGTGATGTAAGAGTCTTTGACAAGATATATGTTACTGCCAGACACTCTTATACAAGGATGTCTTCGATTGTGAGTTAGTTTACTTCAGAATCAGACATACATTAGATTTATGGAAAAACCTTTGAAGTTATTTTCGTTTTAGAGACTTCTGTATATGATCTAAGGAAGACTTAAAGAGAAATAGGATGAATATATTCAAACAATGACATTTTCTGTTCAGGCAGACCAGTTTGATTCTTGTTTTTCTGAGTTATTGATAATAATGATAATCAGAGGTTATTAATGTAAATATCATATATTAGGAATCAATATTGGATTATGCAAGCCTAATTGTCCTAATATATATTTACGATATGGAAGCACACAAGGGAAGTAAAAATAATCTCTTTATCATATAATGGCATTTTTTGAATAATCAAAGTTTAAGACATATTGCTATTCACTGTAGTAACTTTAAGAACCGTGTAGGAATATATAGCCCGAGGGAGCCGCCCCATTTATGATATAGTGCCCAATGATTTGCGACCATGTCTATTTACAGAAGCACTCACACATAAGGAACCACTATCTTATCATTAGGGAATGTTATGCAATGGTTGTTGAGGAAGTAAACTCCAGATCTATGTACAGAGCTTGTCGAAAGTAGTTCCTGCTTGTGACCTCATTTGCATATTTATCGGTTCATGATACCAAGTTTATCGAATAGGTTTATCGCTAACACTAACCATTATGATGAAAACATGTTGTCAGATTTGATTTGAGGTAAACTTCCAATTCAATCAAATACAGCAGTTTGAATTAATACTTTTGAAAATGAAGGGTAGGTTTATTTGTTATCAAGAAAGTAAATTGTTCTGGGTAAAAGTTCTGTTAATAAGTTCCTGGGATAAAGAAAACTTTTATTATATTACACAAACTTTAAAAAAGTATGTATGAAAAAATATGATTGAAACTTGCTATTATGGAAAGAAGTTGTCTTTGAAGAATATTGTTCTGACCAGACATCAAGAAAACACAGGCTTTGATACATATTTAATGGTGTTTGTCTTCCGACCAGACAAAGTCTTCATGACAGGTCTGAAGAAAATTAAGCCCTTTGGAGATATCCTTCATGTAGGTTGACTGTGATGTTAATGGCAGAGATAGGGACTCTCTTGGTGAGACTGTGTCAAGAACAAGAAGTTGGTGTGCTATTTTCTTCACAACTAGTTCTGATCAGGATGTCGTTGGCAGGTTGCATTGTTGCAGCGTCATCAAGTACACTCGCTTGTTGCACATTGAAGTGACGAGAATTTCAATTCAGATTTTTTTTTTAAATGTGTTCCTGAATTTCTAAAAACTGAGTTCTTTTCCTCTTCGTTGGTTGGAATGGTGCCAGAGGTTGGTTTGAGATGGGAATGTTATTCTATTAAATCAACTTTGTAAGCTAACAGAAACGGTCTCAATGGTTCACATATTGTAATATTTGTGTTGGGGGACTTAGCTGTTGGGCATAGGGAATGTTCTATGTTTGTAGTTTAAATTAGCTGATCTTTAGAGAGATTTTCAAAAGAAGAATAAACATTTTCTGTATTGATTTGAAATACAGGTCATGAAGTGAATAATCATGAGAGTTTGTCCTGCTTTGATCTGTTTTGTAGCTAGATCATGATTTATAAAATGAACAATATTGTATAGTATTATTCCGGCTTCTAGGAAGGCCAGGAATTAGTAGTTAGCACTACCCTGCAAGCCTTCACTAATGTTGAAGGTATACTAAGGGCCAGAGGAACATTTTGTTGTTGTGCTGTGCTGTGCTGAGTTGTGTCCCTTGGGCATGCCAGAAACCTATAATTGTGGGTTCGAATCCTGGTTTGCCCTGATTATGTTTCGAGGTTTGTCAGCACCATACCCGTGGTCATGGGTTTTACTGAAGTGGTAAACGTCTGAGACCTGCATCACTTTGGGCTTTCCTCCCACATTAAGCTGACTCGTCGCGATATAACTGGAATACTGTTAAAAGCGGCGTAAAACACAACTCACTCACTCACCAATTGTGTAGTTCAATGCTCATGATTTCAGTCACTTGATTATTTTCAGACCATGATATTGCTTGATTTCAAACAAACAAAATCAAACAAAACAGCCCAGCATGATACTTTGGCTACTGCTGGCTGGTGTGTAACACTCCCACACTCCTATCCAAGTGGCATTTTTACTTGTGTGACTCTCCTATACTGAGCTGGCTGGTGTAGTGTGTAAGTGTACCCTCACAACATTGGTCACTGTAATATGTTGTCCTTCTTCAGGCTTAGTTTGTGAATGGGGTTCCATGTAGAATCATTGCTTGTGGGGTAGACTAGTGGTCAAAGCGTTCACTCGTCACACTAAAGGCCTGTGTTTGATTCTCCCCTAGGATTTTTTGTTGGAAAACCCAATTCTAATGTTCTGAGCAACTGAAACCATTCTCACACACTGACTCTTAGAGGTAGAATACAATCTCCAGTAATTTGTTTGTCATTTAGCTGACACACATGATGATTGAGAAGTTATATCCATATGGCCATCTACATCTGCTCTCACTCACTCACTCACTCACTCACTCACTCACTCACCCCCCATATGTAAATAAGCTGGGACACTGGCACTTATCACATAGCATGTTGTTGCTGACAGTCAGAAATCATTATATGTTTTTGAATTTTAACAGTCTAGAATACCTTGTCTTTGACTCAAATAAATTATCGTTTTTAACTCACTCACTCACTCACTCAAACACTCACTCAAACATTCACTCACCGTCTTCACTCACTCACTCACTCACTCACCTTCACTCACTCACCTTCACTCAAACACTCACTCACCTTCTTCACTCACTCACTCACCTTCACTCACCTTCCTTCACTCACTCACCTTCACTCACTCACCTTCGCTCACCTTCTTCACTCTCACTTACCTTCACTCACCTTCACTCAAACACTCACTCACCTTCACTCACCTTCACTCACTCACCTTCACTCAAACACTCACTCACCTTCACTCACCTTCACTCAAACACTCACTCACCTTCACTCACTCACCTTCACTCACTCACCTTCACTCACCTTCACTCACTCACCTTCACTCACTCACTCACCTTCACTCATTCACCTTCACTCACTCACTCACCTTCACTCACTTACTTAAAAATTATTGCATTAATGGTTTAACAGTGTTAACTAGATTAGGATCAACTTACAGTCTCAGACTCTTTAACACATCTACTAAATCCTTCCAGTACATACGTACATCTTTCAAGTCGTAACTGTTTGACACCAAGAAAACCTCTTCTTAAGACCATGGCCAAAAAGAGTGACTTTGTTTAGGAGTTTTTGATACCTGTAAACTGTTTCTCTGTACCAGGGGGCAGCGGCCATGTTTACATACCCAGCAGAGGCTGTGCAGCAAGTCGGTTCACTTGTTTTTCTCCCCGATGCAATGCGGGAGCATCAAAGCTCATGTAAACAGTGAAATTACATACGACCCGAATAATTAGCACCTTTTCACAGTGAGATAAGAGAGCAGAATCCTACCTTCAATACAGGAGAGTTCGGAAGATGGTTGACGGGTGTGCAGAGCAATCCACATCGATGGTGTTTTTTCAGGAGTTAGGTAAACAGTTTAAGTGGTATATGTTCCTGAAAATTGCTCTGTAAATTGCTTTTGGTGAAAAAGTATTAAAGAAAACATGGCTGATTTTGTGTAAGTGAAAGATGAGTTCTTGACCTTGACAAAGTAGGAGCTTGTGATGGCGATGAGTGTGACGGATTTGTAGGTGTTTGTAATGGTGGTGTTTCAGAAGGATGGTAAAGTGACCTTGACGTCCGCTCTTGCAGTATTTGAATTTTGAACCCTGTAAGTCTTTCAATTTGGGGCAAGGGGGAGAAATTAATTTTTCTTTTCACAAGTCCACAAATATTTTCCCTTACAGAGATGCCGTCTACTTCATGGTTGTCCACAAGGAAATGTCACAAGTCCTTCCTGGTTGGTTGGTTGGTTTGTTGTTTAACGCCGCACTCAGCAATATTCCAGCTATATGACGGCAGTCTGTAAATAATCGAGTCTGGACCAGACAATCCAGTGATTGATGTCATGAGCATCGATCCACGCAGTTGGGATCGATTACATGCATCAACCAAGTCAGCGAGCCTGACCACCCGATCCCGTTAGTCGCCTTTTACGACAAGCATAGTCACCTTTTATGGCAAGCATGGGTTGCTGAAGACCTATTCTACCCCGGAATCAAGTCCTTCCTGAGTTTTGCTAGTCTCGGACTAGCTTTCTGTGTTATTTCACACCCTGATGGGATTATGACAAGGGCCCTTAGATGCTTTATAAGTTTCAAGGGGGCACGGGTGGCCCAGTCGTCTAAGGCGCCGCGATTCGCTGTGCAGAGTTGCGTCCCTTGGGCACGCCAGAAACCTATGATTGTGGGTTCGAATCCCGGTTCACCCCGATTATGTTTCTAGGTTTGTCAGCACCATTGTAACCCGTGCTCGTGGGTTTCACCAAAGTGGTAAACGTCCATGACCTGCATCACTTCGGGCTTTCCTCCCACATTAAGTTGACACGCCGCGAAATAACTGGAATAATGTTAAAAGCGGCGTTAAACCCAACTCACTCACTCAATTATAAGTTTCAAACACTATAGGCTGTTGTGCCTGTAAGTTGCTTCCAACAAAGTCTGAGCTTGGCGTTTAGGCTGAACCTTGGATCTTAATGACCCATAGATAAGGTAGCATTTTGACTTAAAAAGTGATAAGTGAAGGATGATGAAAGTTTTAGTTGGACAGTTAGGTTATTTCCATCCTGCTTTAGCTGGACAGGCAGCTATCACACCGACTGTACCCCGGAGGTGGGGATCTATGTTGACCTCTTTGATCACCGGTTGCCTCTTCATGGACAAATAACGCCTTCCTTGTGTTGTAATATTACTGTGTGTGCACTAAAGTCTCTGGTATATGTATGCTGAACAGTCCCCCCCCCCCCCCCCCCCAGATTCATGAATCATCTTTATGACGATGTTGAGTGCCTGGTAGTTTCGAAAGGTTAATTTCTGTGTCAGCCTTGCGTGGTGCATGGGAATCTTAGTTACAGCTGATCGCTGCATGAGTTTAAATACTCATGAAGTTTTTCATGCTTTTAACTTTGGAAGTGCATGGAATTAACTGTGGGTATTCTTGTCAATCGTGACGTAATTTATGGCTCCTTGGTGGCAACATACTTTTATGATCTTGTATGAATTTGTTACGTTGAGACTTGGGAAAGTAGAAATTTCAGGATATTGCCTTTGGAGAAGATAAATTAGAGGGAAAATGTTGAAGTATCTGAGCAAAATATGATGCACGCTGTAAGGTAGGTATAGCCATGCGGAAAGGGTGTCAGCTTTTCATGAATACTGATGGGTTTTATTCCATTATTGGTATAAACTTGTGCGCTATTGTCATTGTTAGCCCTATCCAAATGAAAAAATGTCAAATTTATTATTACTACTGCACGTAATATATGTTATTTATGTTTTGGTTGACCAAGGGAGCCTGGCTGCAAGGGTATATCTTCCTACTCCTGTATTGCCAATTGTAATCATAGTATCGACCACTGGACCGCCTTTGTGGTGTAGTGGGTACAGCATCTGCCTGGCAAGAGGAAGATCAGCGGTTCAATTCCCGTCCGTTTCATTGTAACCAAAAGACCTTGGTAGATGGTACTTAATGTTACTCTGCCTAGCACTTTTTTCATTGTAACCAAAAGACCTTGGAAGATGGTACTTAATGTTACTCTGCCTAGCGCTTTTTTCATTGTAACCAAAAGACCTTGGAAGATGGTACTTAATGTTATCCTGCCTAGCGCTCGGCATTAACAGGGTAAAACAAGGACTGATTGGCTAAAAGCAGTACACACAGTACACGCAGGCATGCACGCAGACATGCACGCACATAATCTTGCAGTAGTCTTGAAATACTCCCCTCACTTCACCCTCAGCCACTACTTGACCATCCCACACTGAAGTCACACAATACAGTGCAGTGTGACAGCTGAAAAAGTGCTGACTACAGCATCTATAGCAATAAAAAATCAATTCTCTCTCTCCCTTTTTTTATTTGCTCCTAATGTTTTTTACATTTCAAACTGGTGTGCCACTGATATGATCAGAATTCTACCCTGTCGTTGTCATCGGATGCTCAGAAATGTCATCCAGGTTACCCAACTCTGAAAGACAACAGCTCAGCTCTTCACAATGTGAAAATAATCTGTTGTCAAGCTGTGTGCCTGTGTTTTACAAAAATACAATACATCAGTGTGTCAAACTTTAGTATAGGGGCTAAACATTGTGTGTGTTCCCTTCTGAGTATTACAGCCCTAAAAAACTTAATAGGTTTTTCTGTTCTTGCTCTTTGGCTTTCTCTGATTCCCTGTCCTTGTTTCCCAGCTGAGGTGGAGATATATTACCCTATTTTGACAGGACGCATGTCATTTTCACTAAAGTCATGCCTGTACAATGAAAGGGGTGGGTACACAGGCCAGTCTTTTTGTTTGACATGACAGTCTTCACGGGGTTGTTCATGTCTGCAACTGATTTTGAAAAAGATTTGAAAATGACACCTTTTTAAAAATAAAAAAATTCATAATGTCCATACATTTTTAACATTACTGATTCTTAATGGGTTGAGTTGAAATACAATTAAAAAATGCCAGACATTTTTAAAGCTGAGAATCCTGTTGTAACCGTTTTTAAGTGTAAAATATATAAATTGTTATAATCATCGGAAATTGCTTTAAAAATTGCTATTTTCAGATTGCCTGGGTCATTACACTTTAAAAATATATATTGGACTCTTAATTGCTGAACAATTGGTACCCCGGTCCTATATTTCGGCATCAGGTGTCGTAGGTGACTTATAATAAGGATCAATAGGTATAAAATCTATCTAAAAGTCTGCTGTGGTATTACTGTCGCTTGTTCTAAATCATGTCGTGTACAGTTCTTGTCAGCTCAGAATAATCTCCTTAGCTGCAACACAAGGTAAGAGTTTCTTACCCTGATGGAAAAAACAGTATTGTTTCACCTGACATCACATGGCGATTACCTTACAACATATCCCAGCCCTTGGGAAAGTGGAAAGTACTGAGCTCGGATTCTGAAGAGAAAAACATCCCAAGCTACATCATTATTATTGCATTGCCCTCCTCATACTGACATTGTCAGTAAACTGAACCTTCAATTTGTAAATGTCCATCACAGGTGCATTTGTTTTCACCATGATATGTAGTTGTTCTTTAGTAGTATATATATTCTTTCTGTATTGACTAGACTGTCTCACAGTCTGTCAACCATATTATTTTGCCCTACGCAAGCTCTACTGTAAGGGTATTGCTTTAAATAAACAAGTCTAGATTTTCCACTGAATCTCCCATCACATTGGGGCTCCTTTTCAATTTAAATGGAGTATTTTGTTCCTATCAAAATTCAATATTTTCAGAGACTTAGTAAAGCATTAGCCTATGTTTTGACCTACGCTATCAATAGTTAAGTCTCTGAAACAGGGTTAAGGATATGTAAGATTTAGTGAGCAGGAATCTGATACAGGTGCTTTCTATCAGAGGTATAATTTTACAGGTGGATATGGAACCATGTGTTTACACAAAGCAACATATGTGCCCTGGATCTGATGTAGTCTGTTGTTATTGTTATGATCATGGGGTCGAGCAAACAATTCATGCTGCCATTTTCTCTCTCCCATTTTCACCATGAATACGGTTCTGGTATAATTTGTTGGAAGCAGAAAACAAATCTCAGTGAATCTGAATCTATTTACAGCAGACTACGGTTATAACGAACACAAAGGGAAAACTCATTTTAGTTTTTTATGACCATAGTTCGTTATATACATCAAATGGATAGGACCAAAAGACAGTTCATTTTTTCCGTCAGTTCATTACAAGCCACTCTTCACTGACAGTGGACCTGTGAAGATTCCGGGGTAGAATAGGCTTCAGCAACCAATACTTGCCGTAAAAGGTGACTATGCTTGTCGTAAAAGGCGACTAACGTGATCAGGTGTCAGGCTTGCTGACTTGGTTGATACATGTCATCGATCCCAAATGCGTGGATCGATGTTCATGATATTAATCACTGGATTGTCTGATCCAGACTCGATTATTTACAGACCGCCGTCATATAGCTGGAATATTGTGCGGCATTAAACAACAAACCAACCAACCAATCACCGACAGTGCTTTTGACCTATAGAACATGAAATACAGTTCAGAAGTTTGGACTGTTGTTCCAACACTTAGCCTGGCCCAGCTTTATGTTCGTGGTGAATAGACCCTTTATAAACATAGTTTACTGTATTTAGTTCATTTTGTTGCCTTAATAATAATTGATATAGTGTTGCCCATCCTTCAGTAATTTGTTGGAAACAGGTAACAAATCTCTGTGTATATTAGGGGCGGTCGGGTAGCCTAGTGGTTAAAGCGTTAGTTCGTCACGCCGAAGACCCGGGTTCGATTCCCGACATGGGCACAATGTGTGAAGCCCATTTCTGGTGTCCCCCGCAGTGATATTGCTGGAATATTGCTAAAAGCGGCGTAAAACCATACTCACTCACTCACTCTGTGTATATTAGTCTGTGGATTTAGTCCAATTTTATTTTTTTTAAATAAAATAAATTGAAGTAGCCCATTATGCTTATGAAGACATGCTGTTTTTAACACAATTTTACCTTGAAAAGGGTCATTTGGCACTTTTTTTAAGGAGAAATATTCTTAATTTGTTATATTTATTTTAAATATTTTTCATAAAAATTATGAAAGATCGCGTGCAGTTTGGTTTATCATTGTGTGGTTGATGTTGATTTTAGATAAGCAAGTACTTCTATTATTTTACTTTAATTAGATATCATTTATAAGAATGTTTGGTGTGGTTTGAAATGTGAAAGGAAAAATACTGTGGGTGTGATTATTTACCCGAGATTAATTGTTATGCAAGCACGACCTCACCCTTTCATAACTCTTAAATAACAGAATCACCTAAAACCACATCCTTGTTGTGGCTAACACCAGGCGGTGACAAACTACGTCTAAGCCAACCAAACATTCTCAGGGTAACCACAGAACATTTTCCGTTACATGCTCCACGTTAGTACAAATGTTAATCACCTCCCCGGTCTTTACCATTTGCAGAGTTCATATCGTGACATTCCTGAAGCAATGAAGGATGCACCTCTTCCCTTCCTCCTTCTTCAGTAGCAAGGCTAGTCTCACCCTTCATTTCTGACTCACAGGATGGATAGACTTGCTAATGGTTGAGATAGGCAATGCTAATATATGTCTTGTCAACTCGCATGGCAGCAAATGAGAATTTATTTGGGAGGTTGCTAGATTGTGTAGTTCTCTAGACAAGGAGGCTGTGTAATGGAAAAGTCTTGCATTTTAAATTATAATTTAAATTAAGATGTATTTTGAAGGTGGCCGTTTGAGGCCACTAGGTGTGTTGATAATAAGTGTTGCATTTTGAATTAAGGTGAAAAGGTAAGTTATAGAGTTTGTTGTTTATGAAATGCCCCCGCATGAGGAGTTGGGCGGAACTTGTCCCCCTGACCTAGGTGTTGTGTCATAATCAATTATCATGGATCATTGGTCAGGTTTAGTTGGCCACTTGGAGCGGTCGGGTAGCCTGGTGGTTTAAGCATTCGCTCGTCATGCTGAAGACCCGGGTTCGATTCCCGACATGGGTACAATGTGTGAAGCCCATTTCTGGTGTCCCACGCCGTGATATTGCTGGAATATTGCTAAAAGCGGCGTAAAACCATACTCACTCACTTACTCTCTAGTTGGCCACTTGGTGTGTCATAGTTTGTGGATTTAGGCATGGATCGCTGCTCGTGCTTACAGTCACTGGATTGCCTGGTCCAGAATGTTTACAAACTCAAAGTGTTATACATGTTGAAATGTGCAACAGTAAGTGCTGTAGGTGATGCATTAATAAGCACCAGCTTCTCTTTTAAACTTAAAAAAATCCAGAAGTACCTAGGTGTAGTCCCTCGGGTAAATATTTCCTACCGCCCTTGTCATCTCTGTGCTGCTTATCGGCCATACTGCAACAGGACACGCAAACCTCCCTCAGTGGCTGTTTTCGCCACTGACTCGGTGACAGCTCTGTAGATGGGAGGCATTTTTAGCCCTCCTTCTTGTTTCCTTTCTCATGATATACAAACAGATAGGTGAGCGCACAAACACGATTGTCGACTTGGCCGTAATCGAGAGGAGGGTAAGGGAGGGCTGCGACATTTTATTGCACGGTTGCTGTTTGTTTTAGTACTCGGTGTTGGTGTGTGTTGTCACTAATTGCTTCAAACGAAGATAAGACATTGTTTTGGTTGAAAGGTTTTTCTGTGTTCTCGAGCTCTATATTGGGTGGTGACAGCAGATGCTGGCAATTATGTCCATGTTTTAGGTTATTCAGTGTCACGTCACCTCCTTCATTGAACAGACAATAGTCATGGGGATGATGTGAGTGGCAGATGGTGGTGGTGGTGGTGGTGATGGTGGTGGTGGTGGTGGTGATGATGATGATGATGATGATGATGATGATGTTGATGATGATGATTGTGGTGATGATGGTGATCACAGTGTCGATGATAATGACAATTGTCAGTGGTCACCCAAGACTGAAATGGTGGTGGTGGTGGTGATGATGATGATGATGATGATGATTGTGGTGATGATGGTGATGATCACAGTGTCGATGATAATGACAATTGTCAGTGGTCACCCAGGATTGAAATGGTGGTGGTGGTGGTGGTGATGATGATGATGATGATGATGATGATGATGATTGTTGTGATGATGGTGATGATCACAGTGTCGATGATAATGACAACTGTCAGTGGTCACCCAGGATTGAAATGGTGGTGGTGGTAGTGGTGATGATGATGATGATGATGATGATGATGATGTTAATGAGGATGATGATAGTGGTGATGATGTGTTGATGATTGTGGTGATGATGTGTCGATGATCATGTGGATGATGATGACAATTTATTTTTATGTCTGAGTGGTCACCAGAGATTTTAGTGATGATGATGATGATGATGATGATGATGATGATGATTTAGATAGTCGTTTCTTTCACTTTAGATCTTTCAAATATTTTGTTATCATGTATATTTTTAATGAGATACTAAAGGGTTTCAGACTAGATAGATTTTCAAAGTTTAAACCATAATGCTCCTACATGATAAGGAGGAGGATGAAATGATCATAATGTACAACAAATCATCCATAATAGGAATGAACTGACACACATTGTTTGGAAATCAGGTCTATATTGTCCGGTGTGGAGTGATATGACACACTAACACCACATACTGCCCTCATTATTCCAGTCATGTATATTGATTGTATCTAATGGTCATCATTTGTACCCATCACAAAATAATCAGCTTGAGTAGACCACCTCTTAAGGAAGCTCTGAGATCAGTCCTTTCATTATCAATAACCATACCCATGTACTCTCCAGATTACCAGCACATCTTGATCGTCTTACACCTGAAAACTCACAGTCTGGCATCACTAAAAACACTGTCATCTCGAGCATGATACTGTGCGAAATGAAGGCCCCATTCTCAGGGCATTTTGCTGATGAGATTCAGGTCATGTCAGGTCATCCTGAGACTTGATTCGAGGTGTACTACTAGGAAATAATCAATGCTGAAGTCAGGAAACTCGTGTTGATCTTTCTATCTTGGTGTAAGTTTTGCAGCAGCATCCTTACTTCAGCTGCTCGTTGATGAGATATATTACTTTTGTTCCCATGTAGTTTGTTTTTAATGAACATACTGTTCTTTGAGGCTTCACTTGATATTGATTTTCAATCAACTATGTTCCAAAATTGTGTGTTTTGCTTTTCTCGGCAAGTGATGGATAGTTGTGAACTATAAAAAGCAGCCATATAAAGGATTGTTTTTCATGTCATGACAGCCGATTATTTTATTTATGTTATCAGTTGTATTGTTATTTTAATGTATGAGAGAGTTTGTGTTGTCATCCTCAGCGCTGAATGTCATTCATTACACAATGGCGGGGGCATGGGTGGCCCAGTCATCTAAGGCACCGTAATTCGCTGGGCAGAGTTGCGTCCCTTGGGCACACCAGAAACCTATGATTGTGGGTTCGAATCCCGGTTCGCCCTGATCATGTTTCTAGGTTTGTCAGCACCATACCTGTGCTCGTTGGTGTCACCGAAGTGGTAAACGTCTAAGACCTGCATCACTTCGGGCTTTCCTCCCACATTAAGCTGACACGCTGCGATATAACTGGAATACTGTTAAGTGCGGCGTTAAACCCAACTCACTCACACTCACTCACATTACACAATGGCAGGGGTCACTCACAGACCAGTGGCATGGTGGGGGATGTTATCCAGTGCTTGCTGATATTGGAGAACACCCAAGTTTGATTCTTTGATGTTTATGAAGACCATATTCTGCATCCTAGCCTTGCTCCAAGGCTGTACTCAATGATAAGTCCGTAGGTGTATACTAATTCTGTCCTAATAATAGGCAAGACAGAAAGAACGCCAGTCTCTTATTGGGACAACTTGTTCTTATCATTTATATAATCTGGAAATTATGTTTTGAGCTAATCATTTTTGCCTTAGAGACTTGTGCAAGTGTAAGTGCATCCCAGCTACTTCATTTGGGGTTTGTGGTGTTTTTATTTGGTTTCATTTTATTATGATTAGTCATGCTATCAACCACAGCAGGTCTTGGTGAGGCTAGATTATTACAAGATATTAGGGTATAGGTCTTTGAACAGCATTGAAGTGGAAGTGATACACCTAAGGTTTGGTTTGGTTTGTTGTTTAACACCGCACTCAGCAATATTCCAGCTATATGACGGCGGTCTGTAAATAATCTGGACCAGACAATCCAGTGATTGACATCATGAGCATCGATCCACACAATTGGGATCGATGACATTCATCAACCAAGTCAGCGAGCCTGACCACCTGAGCCGGTTATTCGCCTCTTACGACAAGCATAATCGCCTTTTACGGCAAGCATGGGTTGCTGAAGACCTATTCTACCCCGGAATCTTCACAGGTGATACACCTAAGGAAGAGACATCCATAAATTCTCTTCCTTATTAGGATATAGTTTGAATAGTTCTTATATCGTGGGATCATAGTCTTTTGGATGTTATGAATTATGATGAAGGGTGTTGTATCACACAGATATTTTAAATACTCAGATGATGGCTTGTTTTTAAGAAAAAGTTGTCCTTTAGAAGTGAATGAGATGTTTTACAGTTGTGATCTTCAAAAACCCATAACATGGGGATACTATTACATTAAAGCAGTTATTAACCAGTTGCAGCACTTTGACACGATGAAAGTCAGTGTATGCAGTCTGTGAATTTGGCCACTTGCATCCGAAGCCCGAGTCTACTAAATTCTGTTCTGTCCCATAAGTAAGCTCAGGTAATACAGTAACATTACATCTCCTGAAAATGATTTGGTTGGTTGGTTGGTTTATTGTTTAACACGGCACTCAGCGATATTCCAGCTATATGACGGCGGTCCTGAAAATGATGTCAAGAGCCATGCTTGGGCCAGTAGACTAAAAGGTTTTAACAGTCTGGTGTCATTGTCATAATTATTATGTAACTAGATATATAACGTTTTAAGCAAAAGGTCTCCATGTTTATGTAACTGTTGAGCATCTCCAGGCATGGCAAATCAGATCTTGGAATGACACAGATTGTGAAGAAGCTGTCGTGGCTGATGGATGTGGCCCCCTGCACTCCCACAGCTCAGTCCATGGACAGGAATAATTACCAGTACAGTACTCCATGATGGAGGGAAATTTGATTTTACCACACACAGGTTGATGTGTCGACGTTGCGCGCCTGCCAGTAAAGTGAATTATACGTTATCGAGGGGTATTTACTTCACGGATACGAGTTACTGCCACCACGAGGAATGGGATTTTTTGTTTTCGGGATTCGCATTTGGGGATTTGAAATTTGATGAAGGGAATTTCAAAATGTGCTGAGTGTACATAGAGTAATGCAATAACAGACACATAAACCTCCCAGCCTGGCTTTTTTGGAAATAGAGTGTGGAAGAAGATGTGTAGATTTGTCAGTGTGAGGTGTTGACAAATGGATTGCTTTTGCATCTTGTCACCTGATGAAGTTGTATCAATCGATTATGGTTCTGTCAGATGGATATGTTTTGATTTGTGACAAGGTTTGGGATGAAAGCAATGATGATGCCTAGTGTAGAATGTTTTCATGGGCTGTGTACATAACTATTTTTAGCATATTTTTGTTTCTTTGTTGTTTAATGCTGCCCTCAGAAATATTCCAGCTCTATGACGACAGTCTGAAAATAATCGGGTCTGGACCAGACAGTCCAGTGACTGACATCATGAGAATGGTTCTACACGATATGGATACAAATGCATCAACCAAGTCAGTGAGTCTGACCTCCTGATCCCTTTAGTCTCGTCTTACAACAAGCATGGGTTGCTGAAGACCTATTCTAAGTAATGGAGACTGGACCAGACAAACCAGTGATTGTTATTATGAGAAACATAACAAATCCACGTGGTTTGAGTATGATGACATTACAGTCAAACAAAGTCAATCAGAGTTTGACCAAAAAATCCTTATGTCCCAGATATACTCCACAGCATATATACACATGTATTTAATAAAACATTGACCCAATTCTACTTCAGCTGTGAAATGGCATGGTTTAATCAAATCATCGACCACTGGTTTGTATGTTCGAAACCTGATTAGACCTTGACAATAGTGTTAAAATTAAAAGATTGAAAATACCAATTCCTGAAAATACTGAATGACCTTGGAACCATAATTTCCAGCAATGTGTTTGTTGTGCTCCATCATTCTGATACTTTTGTCAATGGCCGGGGTACAACAGATGTTGCTTCAACCTCCATTGACTTCCCTGACATGTTGACTCTGATAATGACAGAATTATGTTGAAGTCTCAGTTGGTCATTAGGCGATTATTATGGATTGCCTGACTACAAATCGGATTAATTATTTTCAAAGCATAGTATTGACTTTTTCGATGATTTTTTTTGCATCTGAAGGATGGACTTACTAATTGTACAGACGTCTGAGTATGGTAATCGTCAACTGCTAAATCTCCACTCGAACATGGAATAGTGTGTTGCAGTTAGAATCACAGATGTAGAGACCACTGTTCCTCCATCTAGTTTTTTGTTTTGATTTGTATTGTTTTTAATTTCTTTTAGCAATATTCCAGGTAAATGATGGCGTCCTGTCAATAATAATCGACTCTGGACCAGACAGACCAGTGATTGATATTATGAGCATTTTCTATAGCTATATCTAAGGTCTGATTCCTTTACTATTGGCTAATAAACGTAACAATGATTCTCTGAGATAAGAAGTTTTGCCCTGTCTGTATACTGTCTCTGTCTCCAAAGATGTATTCTGTGCAATGCTACAACTTAATGCTGAGTTGACAAGGGCTATTTGAAAAAAATCGACTCAATAAATCTATTTTGTGTCAGTTTTTTTCATTGATTTGTTCCAGCTCAGGTTTAAAAAAAAATTGCTATGAACCATTGACAGGAAGTGTTTTTGTTCCCATGTTTGTTGAATGTTGTGGGCATGACTTGTAATGAATGCTTGTCAGCCGGCAGGTTCCTTCACAAGCTGTAAGACCCGTGAAGATTCCGGGGTAGAATAGGTCTTCAGCAACTCATGCTTGCCGTAAAAGGCGACTATGCTTGTCGTAAAAGGCGACTAACGGGATCGGGTGGTCAGGCTCGCTGACTTGGTTGATACATGTCATCGATCCCAATTGCGTGGATCGATGCTCATGATACCAATCACTGGATTGTCTGGTCCAGACTCGATTATTTACAGACCGCCGTCATATAACTGGAATATTGCTGTGTGCGGCGTTAAACAACAAACCAACCAACCAACCAACCACAAGCTGTAAGCTCTAATGGCTGCCCAACTCTGGAATAATTATATTCCAAAGGAAACGTATCTTTTGTGAATTATTAGAATTTTGTGACATATGAGTAAAGGAAATGATGAATATTTCCTACTTCATTTGAGACCCGTGAAGATTCCGGGGTAGAATAGGTCTTCAGCAACCCATGCTTGCAGTAAAAGGTGACAAGGCTTGTCGTAAGAGGCGACTAACGGGATCGGGTGGTCAGGCTCGCTGACTTGGTTGATGCATGTCACCGTATTCCAATTGCTAGGATCGATGCTCATGATATTAATCACTGGATTGTCTGGTCAAGACTTGATTATTTACAGACCACCGTCTGTAAGCAATATTTGGGATTAAAGGTGAATGTTTGAAACCTGGGCTTTCACAGTTGAATAATGCAGAATTTGATATTCATTTCATAGAAACATTATACAGAGGAATGTGTTGATAAAAGCTGTAAGCTGTAAGCCCAGTAGGTCAGATTGCAATGTTTATTGAATATGTTGGTTCTGAATAGTTTATATAAAGCATCACACCTGGTTGCAAATGATTTGCTGATTGACTCCTACAGGGGTTAAGCCAGAAAGAGTTACTTCCCTTGGATGTAAGGCTTACTATATGTACATGTTGTCTCGTAGATATGTATACATTGGGTTTTGTGATTTTGTTGATGCTTGTGTAGAAATCAAATAATTGTTATGGAATGGTTGGTAAAAGACGTTTACATGGGTAAAAGTTGGATGAACAGTTAACATGTTGATCAGGCCTTACATTGTTTATGCTTTGTTTATGAATTCGTCTACCTTAAAAATGATAAATTAAGACAAAATAAAACAAGGATTTTAAAATACTTCTGACGGTAGAGATTAATACAACAATAAATGTATATATAAATGTATATATGGCTTAAATCGATTTTTTAAGATCTATTGTCGGATTTTAGATTTATCATATTTATAAGGACCCACCCCAGTCCGAGACTTTGTACACACAGATATTCTGTAATTCCAAGTTTGGAGTAGTAGGGCTAGGATGGGTAACTCGGGTAACTCGGGTAACTCGGGTACTCTGATCGGATGGTACTGACTAGGACCTGGGTACTCACAGGACTACCTGGACCTGTGGTTAGTCACGTGATATTGTGTTAAACGACGAAAATTCACTATAACTCAGTGGTTACACTACATAACACTTATATTGGCATTTCTTTCTGACTATGCACACATTCCTTCTGACTTTAATGTGATTGAATAAAGATAAAGCTTCAGTTAACTTCATAGCATGGGTGTGATTAAGGAGTTGCCAATCAGACATTTTGTACCCTACTCTTTAAAACATACAGCGGGTTCCTGGCTGGGATCGGGTAATAGGGGTTCAGGTCCCTGGGTGACCCGTGAAGATTCCGGGGTAGAATAGGTCTTCAACAACCCATGCTTGCCGTAAAAGGTGACTATGCTTGTCGTAGAAGGCGACTAACGGGATCGGGTGGTCAGGCTAGCTGACTTGGTTGATGCATGTCATCGATCCCAATTGCGTGGATCGATGCTCATGATACCAATCACTGGATTGTCTGGTCCAGACTCGATTATTTACAGACCGCCGTCATATAACTGGAATATTGCTGTGTGCGGCGTTAAACAACAAACCAACCAACCAACCAGGTCCCTGGGTAGTAAAGTTAGACTCATCCGTGTGAGCCCTCTTGAGCAGGTTTTTCTGTAAATTACTCGTTGACATTTTAAAATGAAAAGTCAACCCTACTGAGAAACTTCCATCAGACATAATGTAATCAATTTGTGATGTTATGAGCGTCACAGATGATGTCATACCATATTCTTTCCATCAATGAAGCTCTTTGACATCACATGGCTTTAGTTTAACCAATCAGCTTTGAGAATTGCTCAAATATGCATGTGCCAATATCAGACAGTTGATACACACAATCATTTAACCTGATGGGTAATATTCATGTTTGACAACAAGCCAGGTCTACCATTTGATGTGATATTTAGCAGATTAGTACCAGGAATGGGTACAGGGAACCTGTTCTGTCCAAGATTCCCCACGGAGTGGAAAACTATGAGAATGAAATGGTTGAAATGAGTAGATATTTAATTCAATCACAGACTTCATTAGTTTGTTTTCCCATCTTGAATTCTCTAGTTTCTTTGAAAACCAAAAAAGCGGATAATTTTTTCAGCCCAGCATTAAAACAGATTGTTAAAACAGAATTTATTCCCGAAAAATAGTTTCTTTAATTTGATGAAATTGTTTCAAATCATTATCAACATGTCCAAAGGCGCAAACTGATACCTCCATGGCTGTCACAAGACAGTAAAAGTATTCCTTATGCCGTTCAATTCCTTCATTAGAATTTGATTGGCCGACTATGACCAAGGGTTGAGTCAGAAAGGCATCAAAATGAGACTGATCAATCTGAGCCGAGGAAAGAATTGATGGATTATCTTCCCTTTGAAGTCGATCCTCACTTTCCCAACAAATCTTAACTCCATGTCTGTTGGAATCTCACTGGGGTTTTAAATATTCAAAAAAAAAAGTTCCTTCACGGTAATTCCTTCACTAGGAGCTCCTCCGGAGGAAATCTCTCCATCCCTTCGGTCACCTTTGACCTTCATGACCTTTGGTCTTCTATGGCTCTAGCCAATGTATCCCAAGGGTTCTCATCCACTGAAGTTGTTTAATTGGATTTTTTCATGACATGATATTGAAGTTTTTGGTATAAAGCTGCAGGATTAGCCGGTTCGGCATGCAGTGTTTTGCTTGATGAAAGAGGGAGATTGGGTGTTAATTAGCTAGTGACTATATGCCTTGCTAACTAAGACGTGAGATGTTAGGTAATGCGTGTTAATGGGTTAACTGGATAGCTGAGGGTCAAGCAATTTTGAACCTTTGTTGGAAATTGTCTGATTAAAATTGAATCTTGATGAAGCGTTTTTTGTTTCTTAATCACCAAATTGAAATTCTTTCCAATGATTAAGAACAGAGTGGAGTTGAGCTTTCATTTAAATCTTGAAGGCGGGGAGGAAAAAACATTAAGGAATCATTTTTGATTGTGACGAAGTTTTTTAGCTGTCCTTTGAGATGCCACCAAAAATGTCTCGGAGTTATAAAATATCAAAGATTAAATGGTTTTAATTAAAATAAGATTAAATACTTCTCATGTTTGATATTTTATGATATTTACACAGACGTTTTTGCACGTAATTATTTTGTGTATTATAAGGGAAAAAAATATCTCAAAATATTTTATTAATATTCTTGAATAGTTCCTTTTCTCATGTGAAATTGCTTTTATCATGGCCTATCAGTATCATAGATCAACATGAACAAACCTGTTAAAATGTAAAGGATTACAAAGGAATGGTTGCCAATAGTTGTGAAATAATTAAATCAAATCACAAGAAATTAGCTTTTAAGTAAAATTGTATCCCTTTTATATTATTCAGTATTTTTTCAAAAGTAAGATTCATAATTGAATATGAAAACTGTAGAAAGTAACACTTCTTTTCTATTTATTTTTTGATAGAATTACGGTAACTATGGGGCTTTATTTCAGTAGTACTAAGGAAATGACACTGGGGTAATTTATTACCCTTCTCTAATGGGTTATTAAAAAAACCCATCTCAAGGTTCACCGTGGTTTGGGTAACCTGGGATTACAAGAGATTGGGAGCTGAACATCATGAACATTTGGCTGACTTTATGTTGATGTTAGTTGGTATTTTTATGACATTATTGAGAACATTATCTGCTGCACGGAAATCATTTAAGGCAGAATACCAATATTTCATATCGACAGGGAGGGTTTTCTTAAAAGGAGCGTCTGTAGCTTTCTGGGTTTTTTATGTGGAAGTGTAATCATGTGTCATTATTTGTAATTGGAGACTCTCTTTTAGTTCATTAATGATGGATATCTTGATGTATTGATAGCTTAGAACTGTTATGTGTCAGATTTAGACATAGCTTCAGATCAGTTAATAGTATTAATGTTGGGAAAATGTTACAGTGTTTGTACAATTTAAATTGTTCAGACTTTACAGTGCATAATTTCTTTTTGCAAACATTTTATTTTTTGTCAAAATGAGAAATGTTTTTTGTTAAAACAAAATGAAAATATTAATAAAGGGACTTGTGCCACCTTTAACATATTTTTAGACTATGTATATATACTACTCAAAAGAAGTTAAAGAACACCTGATTCTTCCATATGACTGCAGTTTATCTGTCATGCCATGACTATGGTTATGTAGAGGATATTCCTCATGACACCACTCAGCAAAATATCTCCTTTCCCCTCGTCACTCAATGAGAGAAACATGATATTTTACTCGACACATGGAATATCCTATTTATTATATACTTTTTGTGTAGTCGTCTACCAGAAAATTAAATTATTTCATTACAAATGTAAAACCATGAAACATAAATTCTCCCTACCTATCACACAGGGACGATTCACCACCCCTTGTATTTGCAACTTAAAAAGTAGTTTGGTGTTTGCAAAATCTTAAGAAATATAAACGAAAGTAATAAAAAATATTTAGGGTCACGATAATTCTTTAACATACATTTAGCTATGACTATTTACAAAATCAACTTTAACAAAAAAAAATTGTGAAAACTTGGAGACCGCTGTTGGAAGCGAAAGAATACATGCTAGTCAAGTAACAAAAATGGTGCTTTGCGAAAAGAACAATCTTGATTGATGAGCTAAATGACAAATTTACAGTTTGAATAACAAACGCCAAAAAGTGATATTAACTCCATAAATGACCATCTGTCATTATTTTGCCTTGTCAATGTGGAACTAACATAAAGAGGACGTCAACAGTTTGTACACGGGCCAGACACTTATGAAGGAGACAATTTAAGGGGAGGTAACTCTTGTATGACAATAGTGCCATCAAAGTGTTATGTTCACTGTAGTGAAATATCAAGTATTCTCAACTTCAGGAAACTCAGTCTTTCACACTGAAGTATATAGTAAATGAATGAATCGGATGGTCTTTAACTTCTTTTGTGAAGTATATGTTGATTCTGTTGTTTGTTGAACTGCTATTGCCATTTTGGTAATGTTTTAGTATGTTTTCTGTTTGAAATGTATATATGTCTTCAGTGTATGTTCATCCGAGTCTAGCCCTGCTCCAAGGCTGTACTGAAAGATAAGTCCATGGATGTGTTATAATAATTAGCCTTAATAAGTCTAGATATACGGATATACAGTACAATCTGAGGATGTGAGTCTCTTACAGGGACAATTTGTTGTTATTATTTTTAAAATCTAGAAATTATGATTTAAACTAATAATAATTGTATGAGAGACTTGTGCAAGTCTAATTCAAGTCTTAAAACAAATTGAGTGATCTCTATGAAAGCCCATGCATTACACAAGTGTACAACTATTCCAGGGAGATAACTCTTCATATACAGAAGATTCACAGGATATTCAATATTGTTTGAAGTGTCTGTAAAATGTCTATCAGATTACCAGGGTGAATAAATATTGTGTTCTGCAGTTGTCAGCAATGTTCCAGCATTATTCCACCATCTAAATAATCATGGTGAGGCCAGGAAAACCAGTGGTTGATGGCATGGGCACTGAACGATAAACTCTCAATTGCTTGGGTTTGTTATGATGGTAATGACAAGCATGGGGAACTAGGGACCTATCCTGAATTGGTTTGTTGTTGTTTGTTGTTGTTGTTGTTGTTGTTTAATAACGCACTCAGCAATATTCCAGCTATATGAAGGTGGTCTGTAAATAATCAAGTCTGGACCAGACAATCCAGTGATTGACATCATGAGCGATCTATTCAATTGAATACGATGACATGCATCAACCAAGTCAGTGAACCTGACCACTTGATCCCTTTGGCCACCTTTTAGGACCAACATAGTCGGCTTTTACGGCAAGCATGGGTTCCTGAAGACCAATTCTAGCCCAGATCTTCACTGGTTGGGACTCCAGACTTGATGATAAGATATGCACCATCAGATGAAAGTGAGGAAGAGCAGGTCCATAGCTGCTCACATGGCTGTCAACATTCCTGAGACAAAGCAAATTAATTTTAATATTAATCGAGATTTAATAATGTTTTCCTTCTTACTGTTTGTAAGGCTACTTTGTAAGCTGGTCTAAGGACACTGCATGAATTAAATGTTTTTCTTGGACAAGCAAGCATGTTGAATGTACCGTATTCGATGTAATAAGCACCCAGGGCACTCTCAAAATTAGAAATAGTGGGCTCTTATTAGAATATTATTTTGGTGAGAAAAAAACAGTTGAAAGATAAATTTCGTGGTTTATGCTGACAGCCTGTAATGTTTATATACGAGAGATATATTTTTCCAGAATATAATTGCCCATAATTAAGGGTGCATATAACACAGGAGTGCGTATTATACGGGAATAAGTAAGTCTTGTGTACATTGATCAATGTGGGTGCTAATTGGGATTGTTCACTAGCCAATATATTAGCAAATATCGCTGTGGGCACTTATTACGTCGAATACGGTATTGGAGTTAGTGAGTTAATATTTAAAGTCACATCGGCATTATGTCAGCCACATGGAGACTGAATGTATAGGATATGTTATCCTGAATCCGGCACAAGAAAACCAAAGGGTTCCTAAAAATGTAGGTAACATTGACGTCATTGCTTTGGGTATGAAACTCATGAGTTTTCCGTGTAGTATTTTCAGATTAAATCTACAGAAATGATATTATGGGACATATGCACTGACTGTAATTTTATGTAGTAGGGCTGGGACGAGTGCAAATTTACTACCTGGGTAGCTGATCTCTGATTATCCGGCACGGGTACATGCTTTAGGTCTCAAGAGGTGTCAAAATGTCTGAATGGGAGTTGTTTTTCTGCAGCCCTTGCAAAAACTATTTAGATACATGTATAAAACGATCAGATCATGCGTACACTGAAGTTGATTGAAGCTTTATCTTTACTCAAACATAAAAAAGTCAGGGGCAATGCATGCATAGTGAGTAAGAAATAAGAACATTAGCAACTTGTAGTGTAACCATGGAGTTTTATTGTTATTGTCATTAAACTGTATATCACATGATAAACCACGGGTCTCGGTAGTCCTGTGGGTACCCGGTCCTACTCCAGACCCACCTGACCCGAGTACCCGAGTTACCCGTCCCAGCCCTAATAGGTAGACTCCAGTGACCCCCACCTGTTGGGTATGGGTAGTATTGGCTGGGTCATACTCCGGACCCACCTGACCCGTGTACCCAAGGTACCCGTCCCAGCCCTTATAGGTAGACTCCAGTGACCCCCACCTGTTGGGTATGGGTAGTATAGGCTGGGTCATACTCCGGACCCACCTGACCCGAGTACCCAAGGTACCCATCCCAACCCTTATAGGTAGACTCCAGTGACCCCCACCTGTTGGGTATGGGTAGTATTGGCTGAGTCATACTCCGGACCCACCTGACCGAAGTACCCGAGTTACCCGTCCCAGCCCTAATAGTTTAACTCCACCTGGTGGGTATGGGTAGTATTGGCTGGGTCCTACTCTGGACCCACCTGACCCGTGTACCCGAGTTACCCATCCCAGCCCTAATAGTTTGACTCCACCTGTTGGGTATGGGTTAATGAGTATTGGATGAGTGACACCATCAGTTTGATGACTCCTGTTTTGTAGGAATCCCAGGCAATATCCTGTCCAGTGTGTTGTAAACAGCGTGAAACACACCATGCTGCTCTCACTGACTCAGCTGTGACAGATACTGACATTGACAACCTTGACATGTCCATCATGCATCAGTGCTGGAATCACGATCCGTCTTGTTGAATTTGTACACTGCAATTGTTAAATGTTTTGATGAATTGTTATCCTTGAAATTTACCTGTTTTTGTATTGGTAAAAATATCCATGTACTGATGTTTTTTATTTGTTTATTTCTGTTATTGTATTTGTAATGCCCCACTTAGCAATATTCCATCTGTATGTCAGTCTGTAATTGAGTTTTGACCGCACAATCCAGTGATTAATGTAATGAGCATCGATCAGTCTGCCTGACCACCGGATCCCGCTAGTCACCTGTAAGACAAGCATGCGTTGCTGAAGATCAATTCTAATGAGGACTTTTCACGGGTCCCTGATACTGATATGCCTAAAGTTAAAGAAAAGTTCTTGGCCTTTGAAAAATTCTATTTAAAAGTTAGTTTTGTACATTAAAAAAAGCACCAAAATATATTTGTTTTGAAAAAACCAAAAAAAACCCTTTTCAGCGAACCTAAAAATTGCTGATTAGTAAAAACATGTTTCTCCTTTTTTTAACTTCTGACAGATGAGTCCCTGCAACATCAAACAAAACAAAAAATGTTTCCCACAAAAGTATGTGTATACCAAGTTCATATTTTCATTTCAAACTTAGAAAGTTTTGTATCTGAACAATGTTTTTAATTCTTTGGGAAATTACGGTATACCATCAGAAATGAACCAACACCAAGGCGCTTATCATCTCTACCCAATCTCACTCTTATGCTTTGTTTATTTAGTTTAATCCCAGGGGATCCCGTAAAGACCACCCATATTTTCCGTTTAGTGATAATTCCCACCATATTCTGTATTTCTGTTTATGCTGACCTTAGTAGTCTAGGAATATCCTATTTATTCATATCTACACCCAAGATCTCAAATCAGTGCAATCGCCCACCATCTTCTCAAAATATGGCGCATAAGACCAGACCTCCGTTTCATAATTCATTCTTGAAATGAACTACACCAGAAAACCTAATTTGTATGCAAGTGTTAACAAAAGTCAAGTTTTAAGTGAATTGAACCTGAGAGGTAATTTTGCCTGCAGAATAATATCTGTTATTTTCATCACAGACGCAAGGGAGATAACTCTGGTTTAATATCCCTCATGGTCGACCACTGAATATATCTGGGCACCGTATCCACTGACAGTTTATCAGTACAGTATATTTATATCCTCAACAGCTATCCTCTCATAAAAATGCAAGTTGGATTCAGTGATAAGTGTTTTCACAGTATCTCACAGTTTTACCTACATGCACAAGATAGTCTCTGAGATGGTCTTTTTCGCAACCCCAATATCAGAGCCGGAGTCATACACCGTCATAACCGTGATGCAGGCCATTTAGTTAGCATTTTATGGAGGCGGGGAAGTAAATGTTAGATAGCAAGAAGCGAAGCCAGGGCTCCAAGGACCCGTGAAGATCTTGCTGCTCAGGTACTGCATATATATAGGTGTGTTTTCTATGCAATAAAATGTGTGTAAGGTAAGATACATTTTCCTGGGGTACTTTCGCAAGACTTAGGGTCCGATTACCAACTACCTCATCTATGTTGTGAAGGTTTGGGGAGCCAGTTTGGGAATTGTGATGTTGTGTCGGTGAATTTTTTAATTTTTTTGTACTTTACTTGATAAGTTCTTTACTTGATAAGTTCTTTCCTTGATAAGTTCTGAGTTTGAATATTCATTTATCTCTACCTTTTCCATTTTGTTCTAATTTTATGATGTTATGTTTAAATATAATCTTTTTCTTCTTAGGTGCTTCTTGTATAAAGTCTTACTAGTTGATGATATTCAACCCCATGAGATATCCTTTACAGCAATATAAGTGGCACTTGTCCTATAGTCCTTGGGCTAGTAGAAATTATCCATGTTTAAGGGTTTTGCTATATGTTATCATCATACTTGTGGGCTAAAAATGTTTGTTGCTATCTCTACTTAAGTAACATATTTTGATAATGTTCATATTTACGAGTATTTAAAGAAACTTGGGTTTTTTTTACAGACAAAATAAAATGATTGTTTTTTTGTGATTCCTAGAGTTCTTGTTAGTGTTCAAGTTTCACAATATTATTTAGGAGATAAACCAAGTTTGCTTTCGTATTTTTATCAAGCAGTATTATATTTCTTATAAAAGTAAGTATTCGTTTTAGGTGTAATTATCCGGTATTGTGTGTAGCCAAGAATGGAATTCCAAGATGGAGACAATTTGTTACTGATATTTGTGAAGCAGTCATTGAATGTTGTTAGAATAATATAATGTCGAAATATGAGTCCATGTTTTCTGCACATTTGCTGTTGGGCTTAAACATAGAACACTTCAAAAGCATTATCTTTTTCAGATTGTCGTTAGCTTAACACAGGTGCAAGGCAGGTTCTGACAGCATAATCGGAGAGTCTAGCTATTAGGTAGTTTTGTAAAAATGATTTTCCCAAAGGTACGTGATCTATAACATGTTGAGGTAGAAATGTGTAAGAGATTGACATCAGGAGAAGGTCGAAGGTTAGCCAAATACATGAGAACCAAAGTGTTTTTCTATCTAACAACTGTGCTTGAAACAATGCTCTGTCACCTGATCTTTGAAACATCCTCGTCAATTACGTAATGAACAACGATTGATTTCCCACGCAGACCTGGAGTCATTTCCCAAAGTACAACAGTTTTTGTACATATCGCCTGACCTAGTGTATTCCCATCAGCCCTGGAAGAATAGGTCGTGTCATTCAAATTTACAGAATTGTTTGTTGGAAGTTTTTTTTTAAAGCAAGCTGATGGATGAATTTGTTTGTTTTTTCTAAAAATCACGAAGTTTCTTGTAATATTTTTTAATTGAGTTGAGTTTTCTTAGTTGATGTGAACACACAAAAATAAACAAATTGTGATATTATGCAGGAATGCATGGTTCATGGTCAGTTGCTCTTAGGATAAAATGACAACAGAAATGAAAAAAAAATAAATTGTGATATGATGAGCTATGCCTGAGATATTTAGCAGCCTTTCAAGTTGGAGTATTGAAGTCTACCTAATGTTGTATGAATGAGTGAGTGAGTTGAAATGTAACTCTGCACCAGCAGGGTGTGGTTTGACCATAAAGGATAGGAAAATGTACTTAACTGATAATGCCTACTTGTTTCAGGGTTTGAAGTCAGCTAATCTAAGACTGGTTAAATTCAGGAAGTACGAGTGACATTTCTATGTGGACTGCTATTTTTATGCTTTTTCCATTAGGAAGATGGCAATAGATGACAAGTGAATATAAAATGTATTTGCAAACCCTGCATGGTATTGACTTAATATCTTCTCTATAAGTACTCCTTTGGGAACAGTTCCTGGGAGTGCGGATGATGGGAGCTAGCTGAGTCACTAGCAGACTCACTGTGTACCTGCAAAATAGCTTGAAAGGGTGTAGGCGCAACTCTCATTTCTCACAATCCTCCATTCTGACATAGGAATAGGTATAACCCTTTTTTCAAACTGGACAAGATCGTTAAAATATGCTGATGGAAATTAGAGTGAGTTAAATTTTCAAGTCACCTTGGCAGGGCCTGGTGTTGGACATGATTGTCTTTGATCACACTGAATGCTCTGGGGAAGAACCAAATACATCACGAGATGTCATTTACAACAGATCAGATTGTTTGTTTCTTGTTGTTAGATGCCCCACACTGTAATATTCTAGCTATATCACAGTGCTCTGTAAATAATCAAGTCGAGGCCAGACAATCCAGTGATTGATATTGTACGTTATGATCCAAGCTGTTGGGGTAGGATGCCATGCAATCACCTGAGTCACCAAGCCTGACCCCCCATTCCTGATTAAGTCGCCTCTTATGACAGGTATACGTTGCTGGGGACCAATTTTCCAACCTGTGACACCGGGTTGCTTAGAGGAACTTGTTATGGGTTACATTTTCTAAGGGAATCTTTCTCATGTTCTTATTAGTAATATTTTAATGCATCTATCAATAAAATCCTTTGAAGATACACCCTCAAAACAAAGTCGTTATCCAGGAGTGCTAAACCTTAAAATCTTATCAAGTATCTTCACGGGCATTCCAATTTCGGGCAGTGATGGCATTCTTTCATGGGGTCATGCACATCACAGATTTCTTGTCAAAGATTATGAGGAATATGGCCTCGTACAAAGTTCTTGATTCCCGGAACGGTGTTGCAAGCCTCCTAAATGTAGATAAGATAACAATATCAGGCAGCCGCTGGTGCAGTCGGCGATGTTGCACATGATGCACAAACATCCTACACCAAGGAACTAATTGGTGACCTGACCCAAGCTTACTATCATTCAACTTACCTTCACAGTCGGAGAAGTTTAGGATGGTGATATTACATCATCTGTTTACTTAGAATGATAGGTATGGAGATGGGTTGAGCTGTAGTGCTCCGAAAGTGTGTGTAGTGTGAAGTTTTTGTCTCCGTATTCTCCATTTTGCTGTCTGTGTCAGGTATAGCCTTACCGGTACCTGGACAAGTTGACCTGATTCAAGGTGACAGCACCAGAACAAATACCAAGTTTGGTAGAACCATGCAGCAGCGCTGTGCATTCCACGTATCAGATTAGTGCCACAAGACCATCATAAAAAGGCTACTTATTTTGCTTTGTGCTGTTAGCTTGGATTTGTTTGTCTGTATTTTTTCATTTTCAGGCAAAGTAATGAGTGAATGAGCTGGTAAATAGAACAAGCAAATTGTTTGATTATTCTAGCATGTCAGTCACTTTTGAAGGATATTTACAGTTCATGTAGGTTAAATCTGTGTGATATTTGATATGTTATAAGAATATGATTGTTGGTTGATACAGGTAAAGAGAGCAGATGTTTGCTCTGATCGAGTTCATATGGGTAAAGAGAACATATGTTTGTTCTCTTCCAATATGTTGCCCTTTTCATATGAAGAGTTAGAAATTAAAAAGATTCCTTTTGACTTTGAGACATTTGACTAAATATTATCACCTATATTGATGATAAGCTTTAGAATTATGCCAAGTACACCCTGACCTCTATTCCCAAAGTTTGAACTTTGAGCTTCATTTCATGTTAATTTGGTTGTTCGTAATGTTATTTTAAAATGAGAAACTTGCTTCACATCTTCAGTTCAGTTTAAACCATTTCAGCAGCAACATTTAACTCGTTATTTTTGACATATCTGAAAAAGCATTAGCTGTAAAGATACAAGGAAACATTTGAAGAATGAAAAAAACACGGATTGCTGACATATGCAGAACACTTTTTATGGATTTTTGTAATCAAAACCACACTTATTTTGTTAATGATGTTAACTTCCATTTTGTCAGTGTCAGTGTAGGAGGAACAGCGCGTTAAGGTATCTGTGTAAATCTTATCTTATCACGGATCCATAACACTTGGTGCAGTTTGAGTTGAAGATAGAATTAAGTTTGAAATCTTGAGTTATCACATTTAGGAGATGCTGCACCAGGGTGTCAAAATGGTTTCCCCACTGGATGATGTTGTTCAGGGCTTCTGCAGCCCAACACTTAGTGCACTTACCTGAGAATAGTTTCAGGACTGGGCTGAAGTGACGGCTACACACCCTTGGTCCTGTGGTCTAAGCCCGCTCAACGTGCTCGTGTATCTATCTCAGGATCTGCTGATTTTGGTTTGAATTTCTTTTTTATGGGGAATATGATCGCTTTGGTCTTCTTCCTATGTATATTGCTCAACTTTTGATAAGGGTGTTTTGTGTTTATTTCTTTATGAACAGAAACGTCTAATGATGTGGTAATACTACTCAAAATAAGTTAAAGAACACCTGATTCTTGCATATTACTAGAGTTAATCTGTCTTTGCAAAATGACTTAATGTTCAATTACTTTCCCTTTTTGGAAATTCAGCATTCAGAAATAGCATGCTGCATTGGCATTTGTTAGGACAGCGTCATAGATATGACAAATATAGTGTAAGTGCATGGTCGGTGTGGACACACGTCAGAAATATAACATCTCATTTTAATTGTGTTCAAGAAAGAGTACATAAAAGAAGGCTAATAATAGCATTAGAAGACACAGAAATTCCCCCGAGATAGACACCACTCGGAGAAAAGCCTGAATAAATCTTTCAAGAAACAGTAATAAGAGCAGAATGGGATTAGGGGGATTTGTTTTTATGTGGCTGGCTTTGATCTACAATCCTGACTGAAAGTCGTACATTTTGAAGACGTTCCCTCAGAGTGGTTGATACATCGGAAGAATCCCTGTTGTAATAAATCATTCTTGTAATAACTTGAAATACATTTGATTCTTTTTATGCCCCAAAACCTGGTAAGGGTAATTTGATTATATGACCAGCATTAATTTAATAACTGCTCCATCAGCCACCTCTTGTGTTGGTACAGCTGTAATATTTATGGACATCTTGTGTAGGCCATGTCTGAGCCTTTCATCCCCTGTTAGGACAAGGAGAGTGGCCATGCTGATATGCATTCCGACCCAGTGCACTTGGAGGAAGCTGTTAGCTCTAAGAGGCTGTAAAGTCCATCTGGAGGGGATGTGGTCATCTAAGATTCAAGACTTGACCACTCCTGGACATGTTGATGGCTACCAGAGTTGGCGTCTGCTTGAAATTTTGGTAATTGCTAAATCCCACTAGTGATGGACTGGGTTCTGTCTACTGATTGTGTTAAGCTGGGTTGGAGCTAGACTAACATTTAGTCTCTGAAATCTTATATTACACAATATCCTTCTTGACTCTAAAAATCATAAAAAAATCCCCATGCTGATGTGGATAGAGCTAGCTTGAGCTGGCTAGACTTGCTTTTGTATGCATTTCTAGATTATTTTTTTTATTAATATAAATATATTCCACGGTCATGGTGCAGGACTAGGTTGGAGCATAACATTGGTAGAACCAGTCAGCTTAGATGGGTTTTTTTTGTCAAGGGATATTATGGTGATATTCTTTTGACATTGTATGTGTGAGAAGATTAAATTTGGTGATATTTTGTGTGTGCATCGAATGGGAAAATATGGTGATAGTTGAAACATTCTATAGGAAAATATGGTGATATTTGACAGATTCTAAGGGAAAATTGTGTACACTGTATGGTAATACATTTTAAGTGAATGGGAGGATGTGCTACTATTTCGTAAGAATAAGTCTATGAGACCACAATTTAAGCAAGCTTCCCCCCCCCCCCCCCCCCCCCCCCCCCCCCCTCTCTCTCTCTCTCTCTCTCTCTCTCTCTCTCTCTCTCTCTGTCTCTCTGTCTCTCTCTGTCTTTCTCTCTGTCTCTCTTTCTCTCTCTCTCTTTCTCTCTCTCTCTGTCTCTCTCTGTCTCTGTGTGTGTGTGTCTCTCTCTCTCTGCACACACACACACACACGACCAGGTGTAAATCGCATTATTCTCAGAGTGAGATCTAGACCTTCTGATGTTTTTCTTCCAAAATGTCAGAACGACACCTTGATAAGCAAACTTGCTCACATTATCTGTGAAACTGATACCTACTTGTCTTCGTTGAAAAATTCAATAAACATGTTTAAACGAATTTATAAATCCATGCCATCTGCCAACCACACAAGCTGTGGGGACTTGTTCTCTTCCACCAAGTGTCCCGGATTCCACGTTCAATTTATCTTTCTGTGTGCCTCCATTTTGACTTTTGTACATAGATACTATTTTAGGTGTGCTCCTGTAAGTGTAGCGCCCCTTTCCACGTCCAGGGGGCCACCAATTATACACGGGTTATCATGGCCCTCTATCACTGCTCTCCTAAACCAGTTCCTCTGTGACTGGAAAGGACGGAAATACACGGAAACATAGCACATTGCCGCTTACCTGACAAACAAACTGTGTTAGAGCCAGAAAGACTGAACTTTTCACGTATCATACCTCTTTAGATAACACTGATCAAAGAAAATTAGCCATGGAGACTTTAATGGTTGGTGTACATGCAAGAATTTCTATTGGTTGTGGCATAAAAGATTGACGATCATGCAGGGAGCGTGGAGGGTTGTGGAAAACCAACAGTCTCGGGCTCTAGATTGTGTTTTTACGTATTTTTTGTGTTTTGTAATGAAAGATTGCTAGTTAGATGTTTGTAAGCAGAATTACATGTAAGAACTTTTAGAGGTGTTAATGTTGCAGTATTTTTTATCTTTTCATTTGTTTTTGATTAAACCAACTAATTGACATGGCAGCTGTGTGAATCTTTGTGAGAAAAAGATTTCTTTGATGCCATGTGTCTGTTTTCTTGTGATGATACTGATAATTGTTTCAAGTACAGGTTTGAAGAATCTTACAAGATTTCTTTACATTGTGTCCAACCTTATCCTCAGGTTACATTGTGTCAGTCTCAGTTTCATTGTGTCAGTCTCAGTTACAGTGTGTCAGTCTCAGTTACATTGTGTCAGTCTCAGTTACATTGTGTCAGTCTCAGTTACAGTGTGTCAGTTTCAGTTACATTGTGTCAGTCTCAGTTACATTGTGTCAGTCTCAGTTACAGTGTGTCAGTTTCAGTTACATTGTGTCAGTCTCAGTTACATTGTGTCAGTCTCAGTTACATTGTGTCAATCTCAGTAACAGTGTGTCAGTTTCAGTTACATTGTGTCAGTTTCAGTTACATTGTGTCAGTCTCAGTTACATTGTGTCAGTCTCAGTTACATTGTGTCAATCTCAGTTACAGTGTGTCAGTTTCAGTTACATTGTGTCAATCTTGGTGACATTTTGTCAATTTATTGTGTCAATCTCAGTTACATTGTGTCAATCTCAGTTGCATTGTGTCAGTCTCAGTTACATTGTGTAACAATTGTGGCAATCTCAGTGACATTGTGTCCATTGATGTATGACTTGGTGACTGTGTATTCTGACCAAGGGATTTATCATTGTTCATGCTCTCATCACTCTGGTCCAGATACTTATTTCTTGAAGGACTGTTGTGACATATCTGACAGTGCTGGCTCTATCATTCACTGTCGGATGTTGTCTTGTTCTTTTTGTTTGTTTGTTGTTTAACGCCACACTTAGCAATATTCTAGCTATATGATGGCAGTATGTAAATAATTGAGTCTGGATTAGACAATCCAGGGAATGACATCATGATCATCGATCCATGCAATTGGTTGGTTTGGTTTGTTTCTTGTTTAACACCGCACTCAGCAATATTCCAGCTATATGCAGCCCATGCAATTGGGATACAATGACATGCATAATCTAAGTCAGCAAGCCTGACCACCCAATCCCATTAGTCACCTCTTATGACAAGCCAAGTCACCTCTTCCGGCAAGCATGGGTTGTTGAAGACCTATTCTACCTCCGATCTTCTCGATGCTTGGTGTTTTCAATGGATGCTGATGATTGGTGAAATCTGGCCATTGCCGATGTTGTCACATGCTTCCATAATGTAAACCCATATCTTCTTGTTGTTCCAGCTTCTAACTGCCTGTCAAAGACTTGATGTCCCTGTGGCTCATGCATAGCGATCATTGGTCTGTTTGGTCAACCATTGATTTATTCATTTTGTTCAAATTAATAGTGAGTGAGTGAGTTAAAATTTTACGTCGCATCAGCATTATCTCAGCCATATAGTGAAGAGACCAAGTTAATATATTTACAATTTTGTCATTAATGCAAAGTTTTGTTTAAAAACAAGTTGTAAAACATATTTGAGCATACTATATTTAGAAACAATTCATGAAACATATTTTAGCATACCGGTAACAATATTATATATACAGTTTTAAAACACGGGCTATAGGCCACCAGTAACCAAAGCTAGGCCACCTCCCTGGGGATCATGGGGACTTACAGTACCTCTGCTTCCTGCATGATACCCCAGCAGGAGTTACGTCATTACTTTAGCCACTGGTGGTTGTGCACAATGCTAGCCAATTTAAAAAAAATACTCATCAATGAGTAATAAGGGTTCTTGGATCCTTCAGGTTTGTTTCTGTAGTGTTGAATCTAAGGACACCCGAAATCTTTAACTTACACTGGGGCCATGACAAGAACACCTTGACATTCATGCTCAATTTTTTAACACTGTATAAGTGTAAATATTTGATTGTAAAATTATTTCATGGCTTATGTTAGCTGGTTCCAGCTGTAAGAGGGAGTTTTTTATGGGTTTGTAAAAGTCCTGCACTTGGAGGTGTCATGTTCTATAATCAGACAAGTTGGAGAGATTGCTTCTGCTGCAGAATGTGATGTGTTCTCTGGATGTGGTTTGCTGTGTACAAGCTGATGACACATTCAGATACAGGAATACACCATAAAACATGCAATAGGTAATTAATGGAGCTGAAAGTTGGAGAAAGGTTGTGTGTATTTCTGTGGTTTCTGGAGAGACCTTATTGTCATCCCATCAAGAGAATATCAGGAACTTCAAGGTTTTAGGCTGGCAAGTCACAGTGACCTTGAACCAAGAGATGCATGTTTTTTGGAGAGATGCAAGCATTATACAATTTTGGCATAATAGTTAGGATTTGGGTGTAATTGTTACCATTTTGGTGTAATTATTATGGTTTTGGCATAATAGTTATGATTTTGGCATAAAAGTTACAATTTTTGGTGTAATTGTTATGATTTTGGTGTCATAGTAAACATTTTGGTGTAATAGTTACGATTTTGGCATTATAGTTACAGATTTGGTGTAATAGTTACAATTTTAGTGTAATTGTTATGATTTTGGCATGATAGTTATGATTTTGGCATAATAGTTACAATTTTGGTGTAATAGTAATGATGTTGGTGTAAGTATTACGATTTTGGCATAATAGTTACAATTTTAGTGTAATTGTTATCGTTTTGGTGTAATAGTTACATTTTTGGTGTAATAGTTACGATTTTGGCATAAAAGTTATAATTTTAGTGTAATTGTTACTATTTTGGCATGCTAGTTGCGATTTTGGTGTAATTGTTACGATTTTGGTGTTATGGTTACGATTTTGGCATAATAGATTCAATTTTGGTGTAATAATTATGAATTTAGTGTAATAGTTACGATTTTGGTGTAATAGTTATGTTTTTGGTGTAATAGTTATGATTTTGGTGTTATTGTTAAGATTTTTGCATGTTTGATTTTGGTGTAATTATTACTATTTTGAACCTGCAACTATGCTGAAATTATGCTTGTCCTCCCACAAATTACAAGTTTTGTCATTTTGCATTGATTGTGTCATGTAATCTGCATGACTTTGACCTAAGTCAATAATTTCAGCCTAATGGGCTATAGTTGACAAATTTGACGCATCAGTGATGAAAATGATGTTTGATGCAATTCCATTTGCTGTGCCAGATGTTTTCTCAAGCGGACAATTGACTTGTTTTTGCATGCGTTTGTGGCGGGTGCTACCGGTGTGGCAGGATACGCTCTGCTTAACGTGAACACAAGGTATCATCACTATTTGATTGTGATTCATAAACACATGCTTATGATATGGTATAATCAACTCTGGTTTCAGCAGAGATTTGTTATGCATATGGAAGGGGTTTTGTCACTTTTTAAAAATATTATTATTATTATCATTTTTTTATATTTTTTTTTATTATTATTATTATTATTATTATTATTATTATCATAATCATCATCATCATCATCATTATTATTATTATTATTATTATTATTATTATTTAGATAAAGCTTATTTGTGTTAACATGTGTTATCAGAGCAATTTTACAATTATTCATCTGACTGTTGCTGATAGCATCATTTAATCCAACTCCTCCACAGTCTCGTATCATTGTATATTAAATATTTCAGTCTATGATGGCTGATACAAACCATCCCTGGTGACATCATTATCCTTCCACCCACACAGTCTCGCAGAGTCGTAGCCCTCATAGGAAATATTTCATGTAAAGACCATCTTCATCTGATGACATTTAATGATTCCAAGGACAGATTAGACCTAGCTCTGTGCTTGCATATGAAAAGTGAAAAATTGATAATAAATAGGAAAAAAACTAACAAACTGCATACACATTTAGCTTCTTGACGTCATCAGTATGGCACGTGTAGGTTTTATGTTTAAGATCTTCTCGATTATGATGTGCAACTAATGGGCCAGGATGTCGAAGTACTGTCCCTTTAATGCTAGAACCGAAAAAAAAAGACGAAGCTGAGTCCACGGATAATGGTTATGAATGTTGTGAAGATGATTATTACTTTTGATGTTTAATATAAGGAGATTAGGTATTGCTTTCATGGGAGTTTCATTGTCAGTAAGGATTGATAGTGATTTGTTATGAAACGTTTTCAGTTTTTTATTTTGTGAACAACATAGGGTTAAATGTTATGTCATAATACATTAAACCAAAAATCTAATATCCATTTAATTAAATTATGGAAGAAATAGAAATTTATTGGTTTTGATTTTCATGTGGCAATATTAAAATTAATTTAATTGAAAAACATAATTTTAAAAATATGGGCAAAAATTTAATGAAGATGATGAGAAAGAACAGTGAGTCATCCTCAGTGTGCTAATTGTGGGAGAAAATATGGGTTGCTCTTTAGTTATACGAGAATTTCATGTCTTTCGTCATTATAACTTCGTCACACTTAAGCAAGCTCCTGGCAAACCGTTAAAAATATCCTTGCATGTTTATTTTAAAAGATTTTTTTTAAAAAGTCAGGATTAAGAGTTGTTGACTTTCACTTAGCCCTCATCGCTTGAAGTTAACACATAGCCGTTATAAGACATGCACCTCCAGAGAGTGTTCCAGGGAGATATAGGGAAGGACAATGGGGCTTCTGTAACTGAAATAGGAGCTGTGTTTACTTCTTGTTATCACAGGTAAACAAGGTGTAGGAGCTATGGGAGATGTAGGAGCTGATTCATCGCTTGTAGGTAACTAACGACCAGGTGTACTGTCGTAGAAGTTCCACATCTTGTAGCCCCCTCGATTCCAGGTTTGAATACATCCCTATCAACCTATGGTTTTTGGTGAGGCGACAAAAGGGATGGGGGGTGGCTTGGTTGTTCGAGGGTCATAGTACGGCATCAGTTGGTGGTCATTATATCAGTCACTAGTTTGTCTGGTAATTGCAAGTACCAAGTCATGGCTCTTGCAGGCAGTTTGTTAAAGGGACATTTTGTCCTGAGTGAGTTGGGTGTAACACCGCTTTTTCCAGTTATATGGCAGTGTGTCAGATTAATGTGGGAGGAAAGTCTGAAGTGATGCAGGTCTCAGACGTTTACCACTTCGGTGAAACCCACGAGCACGGGTATGGTGCTGATAAACCTAGAAAAGTAATTGGGGCGAACCGAGATTTGAACCCACAATCATAGGTTTCTGGCATGCCCAAGGGACACAACTCTGCACAACGAATCACGGCACCTCAGACGACTGGCCCACCTGTGGCACACCCCCCCACCCCCCATTTTGTCCTGAAAGAGGTTATGTACGGTATGGATTCATGGTAGGGTGAGATGCTGACTGTTAACCTTCTTATGCTTCACAGGCAGCTTGGGTTGTATACTCCCCAGGGAGCTGAGAATGAAAATTGAGTGCTCACTGATCCATTGACCTGGGTAATAATGCAGCACTTTCAGCAGATTTTAGGGTGTGGATTTGGCGCTTTATAAATATGGACATTATGATTTCCCTAATAGGTTTTTATGTGTGAAGACCATTCTAGGGGTCCCCAGTTTATGATGATATTGCTGGAATATTGCTGAAAGGCACGTGATGACTCCAAAAAATGGATGTTCCCCATTGAATTTTCCATAGGTTTGCTCAACCCTTCATTATCTCTCTGTTGATTAGAGAATTATATCTTCCACATTTAAATCCTTCAAATGATTCATTATTTGAAGTAAATCCTCAGTAAATTCGGTAAAGTAACTTCATATATATGTGAAACCGACTTGGGGTTATTTTGGGAGTGCAGACTACAAGATATTCATCAATACAATTGACCAGAAAAGTTGGTAAAACTTTCCACCTATTATTGCTTCCTTCCAACAATTTCACTTCTTGATGGGTCTTCAAGAGACTTGAATCCAGTGTTATTAATCAGAACTGTGCTTGGGCTCTGGTTACAAGAATAGAATCTCATTTCCATCATTTTATCGAATTATTGAACTTCAGAGGTATGAAGCTCTTTAGTATGTGGATATTTTAAGATAATTCACCACCAGACACTGCCGCATACTGAGAGACTGAGAGGCAAGTCACACCAGCCCCTCAGTGCTGCAGACCACTGACAGACCTGCTGGTCTGTATTTACAACAGACCTCAGAAAAAACAGACCCTACTAACAGCAGACCTGGCAGACCAGCTACTGGCCACCAGTGACAGACTAACTGCAGGCAAGTTTAGTGCCCGTCTGCTAATGATACAGTTTCCCAGTGGCTGCGAGCAGACGCCAGCAGGCAGACGGCAGCGGAGCAGACGCCTCACTTCTCTGTAGGCTGTAGATGAGGAAACATGCCCACTTCCTCGCTGTGTGTGCACATGTATATTATCCTGTAGGCTTGTATATGCTAGATGAGTCCCTTCCATGATCCTGTGGATTAATTGTGTCTGTCTCAAGTGGGAGCTGTGAAGATTTGAACTTGACTTTTCATTGACGTACGGAACTGGTGGCTTCAAATTGTCAGCTAACATTTCATGTGACAGTTTGATTGTGATTTTTTTCATTTGAGGATGTTGTAAAGATTTTGTGTCTCTGTGTAATTGAGACAGGAGAACTGCTTCAGGTATTTGTTCCATTTTTATTGACTCATTCACTGCTTGTACATCAGCATCCTTCGATCTTATGAGGAACAATTTCATCAATTATTTCTGAACTTGAATTTGCGCATCTGTGAACTGTCTGATTTGATTATTTAACCAAGAGACAAGACGAATATCAACATTATTCTGTTTGTACCATCATTCCACAATCGGGAACCATGATTGGGATAATCTGAACATTCTGTGGCCAGGTCACGAAGAAGAAAAAGCACCAACATCCTGGTCCTCTGGAAGATTGAACTGACTAACCTTTTGGGCGACACTGGATAAGTTCATGATATGAGAATCAAGTAGCTCAGCTGTTACTGAGAGATCAGTGTCTCTACGGGATACTTTTCTGTACACCTTTTCTTCCCTCATGACATTTAGATAGAAACTTACCTGCGATTTCTCGTCATTGTTACACCACAGCTAGATACCTGTGTGTGTGGGATACATACACTTCTTGAAAAACTTGTTTACTATCTTCAGACTTTCAGAAAAATCAAGGTTTTCAATGTTTTGATTTAAAGTGAATGATATGAAATTTTGTCAAAAATATTTTAGAGATTTGTTTTTGATGTTGCCTGAGATTAAATGAAAACATTAAGATCTGCATCAATATATATATAATTGGTGAGAAGGAACTGGAAAGTACCATCTGAAGAAGGTTAGCATTTGGAGGCCAAAATATGCATTGTCTGCTAAATATTAAAATATCCTCAAAGGATTCTCTGTTAGAACAATGGTATTGAAAATATCCCTTCCATCTGGCGCTAAGTGTTAAGGAGCCGAGTCAGCTGTTTCCAGATCGCCACCATGTCTCGGCAGGTGTACATGACCTACATGTATTCATCGCAGACCAACATGTACGGGTCGCAAACCATGAACTACAACTACCAGTACCAAAGCAATGAATACAAGGGTAATATGTGCCCCAGCAACAAGTTCCCCAACCCAGGGTACCAGACAATTTCATGTCAGAGCAACTTGTACTCCCACGAAGGATTCGCAGGCCATGCTTTGGATGAACTTGCATTTCCTAAAGATGACACCAATCTGAAAGATACTACTTTCCCGAAAGAGATTTACCCAAATAATGGTTATCAAAGGTTGCCAGCCAGTGGGTTGCAAAAGCCAAATAATAACCGTCCTGGCCAGCCTAGTTATGGCGTGCCAGCGAAGTCGTCTCGTCCACTGGATCCAGCCGATCTCCGAGATATTGTCAGGTAGGAATTTATCAGAATGATGTAAATGTTTGGGCAAGTGATGAAGGAATGTCTGAAATAGGATGCAAATGTTAGGTAAACCCTGAAGCACATGTCTTTGATATTGAAGAGGGATGTATTCAGACCTATTGCCTTATTGATCGGAAGACATTCCAAGAATAATGTTTGGTTCTTGGATATGAGTATACGTTATTATATTGCATCCAAATTGTATTCATATTTTCTGTAGCAGAACAATCAACACCGAAACAACAGGGGAAAACATGTGGTTATTCAGTCATACATCAAACTGATAGATTGAAGGCAGTTGCTTGTCATAATATCCTGACAATGTAGATTGGTATTCACAGTGTCAATCACAGGATTGTCTGATCCAGATATGATTATTTACAGGCCATCGTTATATAGCTTGAATATAATGAGTGTAGTGTTAAACAAAAATTAAACAAATATATGTCATTTATGAGCCAGGACAGCTTCCTATCTCAGGATCCCTATCAAACTTTGAGCAGTATACCCTCACTGCTGCATGTCATTATGAACTAGGAGTAAAACCAAATAGGAAGATGTATTTGCCTCATTTCATGTAAGGATACAAATATCTGCCATCCTGAATAAAACTTAGATTTGTTCTGAACTCCTTGCCAACTTTGCTAGTTTTTGTGTGGGAGGTTGTTACGTGAGATGTTTAGAGAGCGAAACATGTGTTGTTGCATAATAAACCATCTTTCATCTCATCTTGGAGCATTTTGTCCTACTCTCCACAACACATGCTACTTCCTGTTAAAATCCCAGTTGAGAGTTTTGAGGGGCAAACACCACTGTGTGGAGCTTAAAACAAAACAACTTTCTTGTTTCTAAAAACGTAAGCTACTTTGTCAGATCTGAAGACCAAAGACTCATTCTTGTAGGGTCTCGACCTGGAAGGTTTATCATGAAAGGAACCTTGGAAATATAAGCAAGCAGTCAATTCAATGATGTCTTTTAAAAGCAAAAACCTAACATCCACGCAAAGCCAATTGTGTTCTTATACAACAAAAATCTGGCTCAAACTCATTGTTTAAAATGAGAAATTCTCATCTGAAGAGTCATTTATATCTCACAAATGTGTAGTAACTTGAGGCAAAATTCCCCGACTCCTTGAAAGCTTTATCTCAATAATCCTTCTTCATCTGCAGTCATACATCGGTGCCTTCAGGTAAATGTAAATGTTTTGGTTATGCTTAGGTTGCTTGAAGGCTTCCTCTGAAGACCACAGTGGTTCAACCTAATGAATGTAGACTGTCTTTAGGGGAACAGTATCATGCCAGCACCTTTTCTTACAGAGACTTACAGTGTTGTTGTTTCACATTTGGAAGCTTTTGTTGAAATAACTTGTCACAGAGATGATGTTTCCCTTATGAGTAATCTTGTAAGGGAATCGTCTAACGACCCTCAGGTGTGGGAGAGGGAAAGTAAGCCGGGCAAAGGTTCTCACCTGCTTTTGTCGGCAACAGGTAAATTAATGAACATGGAAATGTCAGGACGTTGCTTGTTGAGGTGGTAGGTTGAGGAAGAATAGAGATGGGCAAAGGTTTTCTACATACCACGGGTCTGGAACAGATTATTCTTACCATATGGTTAATATATGCAGAGGTGTTTGTGCATGGAGGTAATTGTCTGATGGTTTATTATCTTCTTATACAGTGAAGAAGGGACGGTACAGCCTTCTGAACCCTTGACTGTTGCTGAAGCTGGGTATGGGTGGCAAGCATTTCGCATCACTATTCAGAGATTTATCTAGACCTGCTCAGAGGCCGATATTCTGCCCCAAATCTGCAACAAAGCACAGTAAAAATTCCAATTTGTCTTTAGATTTCTCAATTCCTCCATATTTACAAAAATATGAACATGAAAAAATTGAATTTTACAAGGGTTGTCAATTTCATTTTCCCTTGCTTATTATGTATTATGGAAATTACATCACGATATATTTATAGAAGTCACATGAACAATATCCTAAAAGTGCCTTCTCAGCATTTGTCTGTGTTGTCTATTCATTTATTCAAAATCAATACAGAAGACAGGAAATGGTAGTCATTTCAACGGGATTGCTATTGAGCGGAACCCAACTTCATGGAAATACAAACACCCTTCCAAATGAGATAATTAACCTTACCAAATCTTGCCATTACCTCAGCAGTTTGCAATGTTGATGAGCTTCATATATCAGTGAACATGTATATAGGTCACATGACATGTTTGTTGGTATGTGAGGATACTTTTACCTATGTCTGTCAGTCGTGGAGCCAATGGTTGAGACTGAGATGCCTAGCTGACTGTCTATCAGTGATGGAGCCGCTGGTTGAGACTGTCGGAGATGCCTAGTAGACGCGATGGTTTGTTTGGCTAGGCTCCTGTTTCCTAATTGCCCTAATATGTTTGTATCTACTGAGGCCACAGCTGAGGTCTTGTTATAAACACTAGAGGTAGTGGCGTGGAAAACAGTACCAGACTGATGACACAATTGAGTGATGTTTATGGAACAACTTGTTCATGATAAATTAGCATGGTTTTAGGTGTAATCCTAGAGATTTGTTATGAAATAGAGAGGAGAATGAAGCTAATGAAAGGGATTTAGTTTCCATGCGCGTGGATCCAACCTGAAGATTTGTATGAAGCTTCAAGCACGGCCTTGCCAGATTTTTCAGTCATATATCATCTTTTAATAAGCAGGATGAAGACAGGGAAAGGATTATCTGTTTTGAAAGGGAAAACACTGCTTGGCATTCAATTACCACGCTAGTGGCAACATATGTAGCTTTCAAATATCAAATATGTTATATTTGTAGTATAGATTCTGTAATCTACCACTTACTTGAGATGTTTTGTACAATAAAATAACTTGAATCTTGAAACATAAGAATTATGGTTTTAAAGTTTGGTCAGAATTTTGAATCCAGTTTCATTTTGTTTCGGATTTGTGGTTTTCCAAACACTTTTAACTCTGAGAGTGTCATCGTAGATAGCTGTGGCAAATCTGCAGGTAATGCCCGACCAACCTACACCTAACACCCAAAGTTCTGATATAAAGATCTCATGATGTGATACAGTCCATCAGACCTACATTATCAGACCTGGGTGGCCTTGTACACAGCATGGTTCAAAACTCATGGCATTCTGAAGACATTCCGAGGCAACCAGTATCTGCCCAAGGCGCCCCAGTTTCCAGGTGTAAACCTGGGCCGTCTTCTCTGACCCCTTCTATCCCAGGTCGAAACTCTTGTTAATTGAATCAGTGGAATACGCCAGTCCCATCACTCTACTCACCGAAGCTGATTTATTTTCTTTTTATCAGATACCTGTGTTTTCACCCGATTCAGTTTTCACACCGTCTAGCCAACAAGATACCAGCTGGAAAGAAAATGTTTTTGTTTTGATTAAAACTGCAAATGCTGGCCCCCTTATTTATTTTGGTTTTTCAGAGTATTTGTTGATGGCTAAATGTTGAGATGTGTTTTTTGGGTTGATGTTTGTTGGTTTGGTATATAGTTCATAGTTTAATGTTAATAGTTGTCAGACGAACAGTATGGAGTATGGAATCTATATTTAGAAATACATTTTGATAACAAATAGTTGTTATGCCAGTTGTAGATATTAAATAACTTATAAATATCAATATTTTGAATGTTCATGTATTCTGGAAATACCAAACTGTGCTTCACAAATTTATCCTTTCAATGTAATTTGATCAAATTTAAACAGACCACTCCCCTCAAGACAGCTGGTCAGTGTGGAATTAATAATCACATATATGTTTAATGCAGTTTTTCTGGAGGATTAAACCCAAGTACCCCAACATGTGAAAGCTACACATATTTGTGCTATACATGAACCCTGCTTGTGGCAAAGTTTACAAAATATGCATCTATCATAAACAAAGAATATCATCTCATATGCTTGCCATGTGAACAGCCACCGCTGACTCACCAAGGTGCTTGTGTATTTTCTCAGTTTGGTAACCTCATCCAAGTCTCCAGGTGCAAGTCCTGAGCTTCCAGGAAGTCAATCTATAATGCCAGGTTATTGATAATAAATTGAAATCATTGCCTCGAGGGTAAATCATAGCAGAGCATTGTGTGTTATTCTCTCTGATAATTTGAAAGGTGTACCTAAAAAACTGGTGCATATCTAGCAGGGTTAGAAACTAACAGTTTTTGTCCACTAGTCCTTATAATGATAACATATAGCAAAACCCTTAAAATGGGCCAATTTCTACTAGTCCTTAGGATACCTTTACTATTGGGCAGTTTGGTAAGGACTAAAGGACTAGTGCCAATTTCTAACGCTGTCTAGGAGAGATCGGCTTTTAAGATTCAAATTTTGGTGATAGCATCTTCATATTTACGAGTCCTACAAGGCGATGCGATATGTCTGTCGGCTTTAGTGCTTTATGCACAAAATTACTTTTTGCCAGTGGGATGCTGTTAATGTGACTTACTTCTATCACTGACTTTAAAAGACCAATGAGTCTGTAGTTATGGGTGTTTGGGCTTGGATATTGACAATGTGTGAAACAACATCATCTATGACTAACACAAGTTTTCACCTTGACAAGAATTTCACCGAGGTCTGCTGTAAGGCAGTTTTTATGGTAGCTTTGGGGCAGTTTATCTTACAAGTGCAAGGGCAATGTTTCCAGGTCGTACATGTGTATTTTTTGGGTACAGTTTCCAAATAAAGGTTATCTTTGACTAAAAATCAGTGAATCACAAAAAGGTTAAGGCTGTATTTTGTCAAAACTTGCCAATCCACTCCCTTTCAGATTTTGATACCCTTGAAACAATTAAGATCCTTCAACGTTGGCCATTATTTGCCCAATCCATCAAATCATCACTGTATTTACCTTTTAACCAGTAAAGGCTTCCTTCAATGACCTTTAGCCTTCCATATGATTATGATGCATACACATCTGGAAATGTGTGTTCTCGTGTCTAACTTGTTAGTACTTTGAAACTCTACAACACTGAAGACTCTGTAGTGTTATGTACATTACTGCCCTTTTTCTTACATGAAGTAATGTTTTAAGCCTCATATAATTGGTTTTGCATTGTATTTACCATTTAGCATTAAAAATCTGTCTGATGAGGAAACACAGGTGTACTTTCAATTTGTGCAGCAAAGGATTAGGCCTGGATATGCTTTCATAATAGGGAAAACAGTTCACCATTATATATTTTGTCTGTTCATATAGTATGGCACTGTGTGTGTCCCGGTATTCGAGTGTTTTAAGTATTACCGCTGTACACTCTCAGAGTACATGCTTGCAATAATTCGTCATTGTTATTCATTTTTGTGATTCGGAAACAGTAACTGATATCTCCAGGCTATTCGCAGTGGATGTGAATCACAGTTTGTTTAAGAAACAAGATCTGATGATGGGCGTGGGAATAGTTGGTTGCCATTTTGCGCAGAAATACAGCAGTCTCACACCCGTGGGCATTCCAGGTAGGAATACAGATCCGTGGCAACCCGTGCTGGTCATAAGAGGTGACTATACGGATCAGGTGGTCAGGTCGCTGTCTTGGTTGATGCATGTCATCGTATCCCAATTACGTGGATTGATGCTCATGATGTCAATCCCTGGATTGTCTGGTCCAGACTTAATTATTTACAGACCGCTGTCATATAACTGGAATATTGCTGAGTGTGGCATTAGACAACAAACAAACAAAGGCAGCTTGGCGACTTGAAGGCACCTTATTGGGAATAAAACCTGTGACATGTAACTGCTTTAACACAGCAGTTAGATATTGGCACTAGTCCTATAGTCCTTGCCAAACTGCCCAATAGCAAAGGTATCCTAAGGACTAGTAGAATTTTGACATTTATAAAGGTTTTGCTATATGCTATCATTATAAGGACTAGTGGACTGAAACTGTTGGTGTCTACCGCTGCACTTGGCGTCGTCAGGGTCCTACCCCTGGGTATTTCTGGTCAGAACATGTCGTCAGTGCCCTTTGATTATCATAGTAGCCAACTAAAATGAAGATCTGTTTTCATTGTGCCAGGATGACATAGATAATAGTTAATACTGTATTCGACGTAATAAGCGCCCTGCTCTGATAAGCTCCCATGGCGATATTTGCTAATATATTGGCTAGTGAACAATCCCAATTAGCACCCCTTCCGACTGATCAATGTACACAAGACTTATTTATTCGCGTATAATACACACTCATGTGTTATATGCACACATTATTATTGGCAATTAAATTCTGGAAAAATATATCTGTCGTACTTAAACATTTCAGGCTGTCAGCATAAACCCCGAAATTTATCTTTCAATTTATTTTTCCCCTACCAAAATAATATTCTGATAAGAGCCCCCTATTTCTAATTTTTAGAGTGCCCTGGGCACTTATTACGTCAAATACAGTAATGTGCATCTTTAGGATGCATAAAGTCCACACACTAAAACAAACTCAGTAGCTACATAATTACCCTTGTCTGTCTCATTACTGAAATCGTGGAGATATACAAGACATATTATTCAACAGATTATGTTTTATTAAATTTCTTAAGCAGTTTTTGAGAGAAGAGTGTTCGGTTTTAATCCTCTGAGATGTTGGGCTTTGTTCGTAAATTTACTTTGAAGTTGTCATGAGCTGTTTATGGGCATCAAGTCTTACACATTTGTACAAATTGTGCTTCTTTGAAATCTGGATATCAAAGGGAAAACTGGATATCATTTCGTTTATTTTGCAAGACTTAACCACACATTATAACTTCACCTTGGTCGAGTTCTGTTTTAAGAAATGCTTTCAACTCCTGAGGCCCTTCACTTTAGTTAATAAAACCTGCTTTGACTTCAAGTCCTGCAGGTTTCTCTAAGATGTGCTGCTTTCTATAATCACTTAAATAGATTTTAGAATTCTTTTGTAACAAACGTTACCATTATATTTCAGAGTATTGTATTTCTTGTCAAGTCAACTACTCCATACAAGTTTTACGTTATTTTGGTCCTTTGAAGTAGGCGCAAATTTGATTGTTTTCTCCAAATTATGACACTGTTTTTAAATTGAAATAACTTGTTACATATTGAGGTGGAGATCATAGCCTTTTCCTTTGGATACTTAAATCTTTATCATATTTCTGAGTAAAGTATTATCGTTCATCATGATATTTCATGGACTGTAATTTTTCTGAAGGCAATTTTATGTTGAAGAGGATATCCAGCATATGTAGGGTATTAGTCTGAGTCATGATGGCTATCTGACAAACCTAGCTCTACACGTGCAGAAAACACTCTTCTTTAATGTCCGACCATCTTAGAATGCACAAATCGTGTTTCGGGGTGCATTAACTTTCACGGCGCCCTCAATTTCTATAGGGTTTTCATATTCCCAGAAGATAGCATGTTGCCAGATGATTGCTGGGTGATAACCCGGAGGGATTAATTTGCCTTTAATTAAAAGAGCTCACCTTTGAAAGGGAGATAACTCTGTGATAAGGTCGTCCAAGTAATGTGCTCAGATCTTCAGAACATTTGCTGGCATTTTGGTTTGTTGCCTGTGAAAATTTGTTCTTTTTATGTTGAAGACGTGATATGATTGCTGTGTCGGTTTGGCTTGATTACATGAAGGACCATTTGCGATATCATGTTGAGTGAGTGAGTGAGTGAGTGAGTGAGTGAGTGAGTGAGTGAGTGAGTGAGTGAGTGAGTGAGTGAGTATGGTTTTACGCCGCTTTTAGCAATATTCCAGCAATATCACGGCGTGGGACACCAGAAATGGGCTTCACACATTTTACCCATGTCGGAAATCGAGCCCGGGTCTTCGGCGTGACGAGCGAACGCTTTAACCACGAGGCTACCCGACCGCCCCTCGATATCATGTTGAAGGAAAATAAACTTATGGCTTAATTTGAAGAAAGTAATAAGCATTGCAAAGGGTTTGGGATTGGATATGGCTGATGAAAAGCTTGTAGTATCCACACACCCACACACACACATACCACACACACTTACCACACAAACATACCACACACACATACCACAAACACATACCACACAAACAGAAGAAAAGACAAGCAACTGAAACAAAAAAACAACAATAATTCTTTGTTATTCTTTCTTGGTGTCATGTCAGAAGCTAAAGATCCACAAGGCCGCTGATATTTTCCTGATGTAATTCCTTTCATTTCTCTCCTATGATTGGTCAGTATCATTTGTAAGTTTAATGGATACAGAAATTGGAGGAATTTTGCAAGAAGCTCTCGTATGGGTCAACTTTGAACAATTCACAAACTCAGATTTAGGCCTGTGTTGGATGTGTCTGGTGTTGTTTTGGAGGAAGATTGGATCACCTTTGCTTGATCCACATCCTCATTTTTCATTCTCACTCCCTGGGGAGTATACAACCCAAGCTGCCTGTGAGGTGTTTGAAGGTTAACAGCTATATTACATCTCATCCTACCGGGTACCCATTTACTGCTGGGTGAACAGAATCATATTTTAAACAAGCTACTTGCCCGAGGAGACACCACATGCTTGTATTTAGAGCCATCTGATCTGATCAGTTATCAGACCCCACTGATTGTGCCCTGATAGGGTGGATCAATGCTTATGCTTTCAGTCACTGGTTTGCCTGTTTAAGTCTCGATTATGTTCAACTGACTGCAGCTTTAACAACATCAGCCCCATGAAGAGGTCGACAGCAACCCATGCTTGTCGTAAGAGGCGACCAACAGGGTCGGGAGGTCAGGCTTGCTGACTTGGTTGGTGCACGTCATCGTATCCCAATTGTGTAGATCGATGTACATAACATCAATCACTGGATTGTCTGGTCCAGACTTGATTATTTACAGACTGCAATCGTTGAATGCTGCGTTAAACAACAAACAAACCAAACCAAATTTTAACAAAATTGGCTCACTTTTTCTGATCCTGTCCACGTTCCCACACTGTAAATGATGTGGTGCAATACTGGTCTACACAAGTCCCTTGTTCCTGTGTTGACAACTCACTGCAATGGTTGTTTATGAACAATTAGCATATTATTTCCTGTTGCTGCCATGTGGTTTCTCCCACACCAGACACACTGTCTCTATGTTATCATTGAAGCTGTGAACTAGATTGATACAAGTTTTGTTGATGCACGTTTTGTTGTCTGAGTGCATTAAACAGTGAGTGGAAACCCTCCCCTTCTTGCCCTTTCTTTCATAAACCTTCTTCGAATACCAATGTTGTCATGAAAACTATTTCAATATCATTTATATTTGCAGTGTAATCACTCTGTTATGTGTCAGCGAATGTCCTCCCCTATCATTGCTATAAGTCCTATATTTTAGCTATCATCACACTATAAAATCTTCAGATTTTCAACAGAAGTCCTCTTAACTGTCACTATCCATAATCAGTTGTACAAGAAATAGTATCTTATCTCCAAAATGTGTCTTTCTACCTGAAATTTTGTGAGTATTTCTCCAGGTCAAGTCATGTTTGGTAACCTTACAAAGGTCCTCTGTGGCCTTCCTGTTGATAAAGTAAAATGGCAAGCCCTTAGAAACCGTCACACACCTGGTGTAAACAGATGATAGGGATGAAACCCATTTTGATAGTATTTAGTTTGCATATATATGTTATTCTACTTCCTCCAATTCTAAAAGAAACTCAAGTTACATATCAGAGTTTATGCATCCACTTGTCGTGCACACTTAAGAACTGAGCGCCAGTTTCCCATTTAAAAAAATATATATGTTGCTGACGGTACATGTACCGTATATGACCGCGTATAAGCCGAATTTTGAGGACCAGAAAAAAGATTCTGTAGAAAGGGGTCGGCTTATCCACGGGATACACTTTCATGATAGTATTTTTCAGATCGTGATCTGTCAGAACATCGGCTGAATGACGGTCCGATAGATTACAACTTCCCGAAAGTTTGGAAGTTGCCACGACTAGAGCCATTATTCTTATAAATTATCAATAAAGTTATTATTATACACCAATGTTGTCATTATTAAAAAAATGTTATGCATGTTACTCCTTCCGATAATAAGTTTTCAATTGAATGTTCAAAGTTTATCGTTCTTCATAAACTCCACAATCTTTACATGTAACAATATATGTAATTCACAGCTATAATATATAATCCCCAGATAAAATCGCCAATAGCTATTACGTACGTTTTGCAAAGTTCATAAATTGATAGTGAACAAGTGTCTACCTTTATTGAAAGAGGCAAATAAACAACTGTATCGGCAAGTTATTCCGTTCGCCATTTGCAAAAACATGTGATCAGCTGTTACCTGTGACGTCACGAACGGTGACCACTGTGATTGCTTCCTGTTGTTTAAAGCAACACGGTACACAAGGAAATGAGCATTGATAATAACGGGCCGATTGGTATTGTCATGTTGTTTACACAAACATTTTCAAGTTGTGGGTGCTTAGCGATCGTGTTGGGAGTAGGGGCTTAATTCCTTTGTTTTCGAGAGATTAGTTTAATAAACTGGAGAAGCCTGTGAGTAAGTGATGGTCATTCAATGTGTTCATAGTATGATAGTTTATTTAATTCAATTGGATTAACATACAATAGTGGTGTAAAGGGGGTTATAAAAGTTGGTATATTTTTACAGACTGACATTTTCATCATGAGTTTTAAACAAAAACGCCATGCTTACGATGCTGAATTCAAACTGCGAGTCTTCGCGCCAGCTGATATATTTTCTCACGGGTTCATAATTCTATATACACCGATTCACAAAATGGCGCTTGGTTGTTGATGGCAACATATAACGATCATTATGAGATTAAAAAAACCCACGAGAAACAGCTTCCCACATTATGAAAGTGGATGACTGGTTTGTTAAATCTTTTTTAGAAATAATAATGACTTTTTCAATATAATTACAACGTTTTTCATCTTATATTTTTGAATATTTGCGAGTACCGGCACATGTCTTGCAGTCCGACTTCGCAGTGTTTTTTGTCTTTCAATTCCTGTTTCGGCTTATCTGCGGGTCATATCATTTTCTTTCGTATTTCAATGGTCAAATTAACACCTCGGCTTATCTACGGGGTCGGCTTATCCGCGGTCATATACGGTACTAAAATTTCAATAAGTTTCCATGAAGAATTTCGTACCAAGTTTTTACCCATATGGGAATAGTTTTTTGGAAAATAGGTTTTAGTAGTTCCTAAATAAAAAAATCAACCTTTACATGGTATACACATAAGTAGGTCTGCAGGTATGTTTTACATTTGTTTCAAATTGATGTGAAAACATTTCCTAAGGTTAAGAAAAGGCTGTTGATAATGATCAAGACAGTATGCATTTCAGTAGGCTGCAGTTAAGTTGCAGACTGATGGCTGTCTGCTCGGTGAGCCTGTATGTAGGGAGATACCCACAGTGCATTGAGACCAGGGACTTAGAGGGATGAGTTGTGTGTATTTGGATAAGCCTGCTTCTCTGCCCATGTGATGACACTGATAGCTCTACCAGAGCATGCTGGGATCGATGTACATGTCTCCTACTCAGAGCATGCTGGGAAAACTACATTTTGTACCTGAAATGTATCTCAGGTTGTGTGGGTTTGTGCATCTTATTAACTTCAATAAAACAAAGCTGTTAGGTTCAAGTTTGCCTTTGTGAAAATCATCCAGAAAGATTTTACAAACTCAGAATAAAATATGTGAGTGGTTATTATTCACTGCAAGAATAAAATAACGAATCAGAACTATCATACAGATATATGTGGATATGACATTCTGATAAAATGTCTCAAAGCCATTCCCCTACCTGCTCTGCTATATTTGCTCACTCAAACATTTAGAGCAGCCCATGCATAACATAAACTTGAAACTCATGAAAACAGCATCAATTCAACGAAACAGGGCAAATGAAGTGGAATAATCCACTTCCGAGCAAGAGCAAATACCCAGAAATTGATACCATTGGTGGAACTCAAGCAAGCGGACATCCAATACTCACCAGGGACCAACACCATGTGGCTGTGGCCAGTAGCCATGCGCACGCCAGTTGGTAAACATTGCCAATCTATTTAGGCTCAAACAGAGCACACCTTTCAATTTCCAAACGCGTATTGGCAAGGGGTTATGTGAATGTATGCATAACAATCAGACTCTCATTTCGTCTGTTTGGGATTTGTATCAGTTGATAACGCAACCGACCCGATCATAATTGCTTGGTGCTATCCTTGTAGGTTTCCTCGATGTATTTGTACTGTTTCTTGTGCCAGACTTTGCTACAGTGCCAAATTCATCGATTGCGAATGTACATTTTTTGGAACCATATCTATTGAATTAATTCAAGTGTATTGGACATACCTCTTGGGGGAATAAAAACGTTCTGGCATCATTTGGCTTTTATCAGTAAAACGGAAGCTGAAGGGAATATGCAATTTGTGATGTTGGTATTCAAATATATTGTCTCATTTGATTTCAGAAGTCGAAATTTCTGTTCAATAAAAACATTAGAAACATAAAAGCCATCATTTTATGTAAAATTATGCTGTCAATTTAGTTCATCATGAAGTATCTATTGAATTGTGAAATTTTCTCTGTGGATGATCTTAAGGTCCGTTTCTTCTGCTGTGTAACATTTTTCTGCGAGATATTATTCCACCAAAGTTTGCCAACAACTTTGAAGTGGGCTTCTAAGTTAAGTGACCAATGCAATTTGCAAGAGTGAGTAAAGTACGTAATCCTGTAGATCCAGCGAAGATTTACAACCTTTCAGGTCCAGGTTTTCAGAACTAAATCCATTATGTAAAACCGTAGACAATGTCGCCCCGTGAAATGACATTACCGTCGGTAGATCCTGCTTGTATATGATGGATGTCTTCGGGGGATGACTGTTTAGATAGAGATGTCAATTTTGTGGCATGGACGGATGGAATCTCACACCTTTTGAGTACTTACTGCAGTGTGATAATGCCTTTCGTCTGGTCACGCTGACCTCAACCACTACAAGTTTCACAAGCTTGAACAAATTCCCCAATTCCATTTGATGAGTTGAACAAATCGATCGAAAGTAAACAGAAACTCTCCCAATCTGCTTAATCATGTTTTATGGCTGGTTTAAAAAAGTTAGCCTGTGAAAAAAGTTTTATCACAGGATTTGTTTTGTAGATTTTAAGGACGTTAAATAATGATGACTGTAAGGTCATTGCTCCTGAGAGAAAATTGGACAAGATAATCTGAATGATTTGAAAGTCGATTTAGGTTTTCTTCTTTGTGAAACTCCCAGAACAGCATGGCATGACTCAATGTTTTTTTAATACATAACAGATAGAACGTTTGTAACAAAATATGCAAGTCTGACGTTTTGGTCTACTACTAACTGTTTTGGGCTTTGTACAAAAGCAGTCTTCATGGAGCAAGGCATTAAGATTATATGCATCCTGAATCCCCCGGAATCCCCCTGTGGTTTTAGTTTGCTTTCTTTGACAGAAATTCGCCTCTTGTTGCAAACTATAACAGAGAGATCCGCTTTTTGCTACAGGGAAGATCGAAAGTCTTTTTTTATTTATTTGAAAGCAGTGGATCGGTTTACTGTCCCAGGAGAGCTGTCATTCTTGAGGAACATACTGTCAGATACCAACTTAGAAGATACCAAGAATTTAGATTATCATCTGGGCTGTTTGAAAAATGTTTGCTTGTTCTCATACATAAACAAGAATGTCTATTGTAGCTGCACCCCATATGGAGTCATGCACACTTTTTGACAAATTGAGAATGGCATCTGTCTTGACAAAGTCTGTCCAAATGGATTTGTTTTTCAGGAGAGAAAAAACGAGGTCTTCTAAAATGCCGTGATAACAGGAGAGAGGGTCTATAAGTATGTATCCTCAGAAAGTTTATTTTGTTAACTTAAGGAGTTGCATCCTGTTCAGTGATTGTTTTTTTCGGTACAGCCGAAATTTACAAAATTGAAAGAAAGGGTAGTTTACGGAGAAAAAGTGGAGATGTATGAGACAGCGACCAGTGAGTGGAGATGACATATAGTCTCAGAAATAAGGTCATGTATAAGGTTAAATAAAATAATTCTATGAAGGAGCCCTTGAGTATAAAGGAACTCTTCAGTGGTTGAAACTAACATATTTTGTCCACTAGTCCTTATAATGATAACAAATAGCAAAACTCTTAAATATGGCAATTTTCTGCTCGTCCTTATGATACCTTAACTACTGGGCAGTTTGGCAAGGACTACAGGACTAGTGCCAGTTTCCAGCGGTTCTCTCAAGTCCCTTAATCTTAGAGTTGAGAATGGGATGAATATAGGAAGAACAACAAAAGTTAGGGATCATGAATACTTTTTTGGAATATGTTTTGGGCAGTGAAGACTGAGTTTCTATCAATGTGTACTGTATATAAAATATTTCATGACCCTTAACTTATTTTGTTCAGTATATATTGGGTAGTCTGTCACATTGCACTTGTGTAGGAGAACGCCAACCCGAGAACTTACCTTAAAATCGATATTTGTATTTGACATGAAAATAACATCTCCCATAAAGGGATCGAAACACACCAAATGAAGAGCATCTCTGAACTTTAAAAACAGCAATAAATATTCATATTCAGGGCTGGTAATGAGGAATGATATGCCCCTACTGCAGACATGCATGAGAAATCAGTCAAGCCGTAGACATGCAGACATTATTTTCATAGAAACTTCAATACAGAAGCCATCTGTCTTTCCGTTGGAGTGAGACAAACATCGATATCAGTTCCTGCCGAAATTCTGTCTGAGCAGAAGGGTCTGTTTCATTGATTGTAAGGTGCAAATCAATTGTCCTCAAGGAACCCAGGATCTATTGGAGACCAGTTATAGCCCTGGCTGCATGTCTGGTGATCTCCCTCACACGTCGGCCAACAGCCAACAAATAGAGCTGTTTGATACTGAGAAGAGTTGAAGACTTGCCAATGATGCAGTTGTGTTGATGGCTTTGAAGAGGGGGAAGTGCATCAGGGTGCCTGTGGGAAATTTGATGAGATTAATGAAGGTTTTTGCCTATCAACGTGTTCTGCTGTTCTTCAGGAATTGGCGGCACCGTCGGGTCAACTTGGCTTCTCTTGTGTGTAGATCTTTCGACAAATAGCTACAGCATGGTCACCAAACTATGTCCAAGGGGAAAATGTTCCGGAAAGCAGCTTCAGATTGTGTGCGTGTTGTTAGACGTTGTGATCAATTGTGTGACGTGTGTTAGGAAATATAAAGGGGGTCAGCTAGGGTATTGAGTCTATGGACCCAAAGGATGACTTCTTAATAACTTACTTTTTACTTTAATTTCAAACACTTAATAAAAACTATATTAGATAACAAAGTTGTAAATACAGTTTGTGCCACCCTTCAAACCACCCTAGACCTAACCTGTAGAACCTGAAACAGTGAACGCCCAAGAAAATCTGCAATACTTTGGCAAGTTTCGTTTCCTTAGTTTCCTGAAAATGAAGACGATTTCTGGGATCCTTTCTATTATATATTTAAGGACAATTTAATTTCCTAGCCCCGGCCTCTGTCACAGGGAGCCCTTAGTACGATGTGATCCTGAGTCATTAATATGTTATAAAAGGTGTGACATTTGTAGTTCAAAGGTCATTTTGTGTATTCAATTCATCAATTGTTGTAACATTACCCGTAAGGGTAGAATGATTATGTGTGATAACCACCAATATTTTCACATGTGCATTTTAGCAATTCTCAAAGTTGATTGGTCAGTTGAAGCCATAAGATGTCACAGTGCTTCATTGTGGAAGAAAATATGATATGACGTCATCCATCATTCATGCCGTCACAAATTGAGTACAATTCGTCTGAACAATAGGCTGCTTTCAGTGAAGTTTCTCTGTAGGGTTGACATTTCATTGGTTTTTTTCTTCATTTTCTCTCTTTTAATGGCAAAAAGTAACATAGAATAACCTACTCAAAACTTGGAAGTATGGAAACTCAGAAGTTTGGATTATCTGTCCCTTGTGAATGAATGCTGCAAAGCCCCGGCTTAGCACCATTCGTTCACTTGGAATAGATGGTCCGTAATTTCTTGTAATTCTTTGGTTATTCTCTAATTATCCATCTGCAGTAGACTAACACTTTGTCAATGAAAACATGTCTTTAAAATAATAATACATTTTTTTTTCGAAAGAACCCTTTCTTTTCTGCTGTTGAATCAAGCAAACTAGACTAGGTTAGTTTGATCTTGACTTGCCTAGGCGTATAGTAAAAAAAACAACCTAAAAAATATAAATTCCACAGTCATGGTGCAGGACTACATCTGCAGCTGCATGTTGGTCTTTCGATCCCCAATTCAACTTTTTTCAACCTGCAGAGGAAATTAAATGGTCACAAAGAACATGTTGTTCCAAGAGTCTATATTGGGTCCAAAACTAGGGCTCTGGGTATCTGTGTCAGTAATCCCTACTTAGAAACAAGCAGGTACCAAGCATCTAATCCCCACGAGGTACAGGGGTTTAGGAAGTGGGGCGTTTTTCGGAATCAAAGTCTTCAATGGACTTCCACTTAGTCTCTGAAAATGTTTAAGTGAGTGAGTGAGTGAGTTGGGTTTAACGCCGCTTTCAACAGTATTCCAGTTATATCATGGCATGTCAGCTTAATGTGGGAGGAAAGCCCGAAGTGATGCAGGTCTCAGACGTTTACCACTTCGGTGAAACCCACGAGCACGGGTATGGTGCTGACAAACCTAAAAACATAATCGGGGCGAACATGGATTCGAACCCACAATCATAGGTTTCTGGCGTGCCCAAGGGACGCAACTCTGCACAGTGAATCGCGGCGCTTTAGACGACTGGGCCACCCATGCCCCCTGAAAATGTTAAAGAATGAAAGAGACATACATATAACTACATTGAGACATAACTACATACACTACTATATTGAGAACAAAGAGTCAGTGAGATGAGAGAATCAGAACCTGTGGAAAATCTAGACTTGCTTCATTCAGGGCTGTGACATTACGGCAAGGGCTGGGCAGAAGGGAAAATAATATGGTTCAGGGACTGTGAGACAGACTAAGTCTTTAGCTCCTTGGGCAGTTGTTCTCCATCAGGGATGAATGATCTGACACATTATGGAGTAGGTGGTGATGTGTACTAAGATAGAGCAACGCCTTGTGTAAGCACGAGGGATGAATCCTAATGGTTGCTTGGAAGCCTGCCAAGCTCTGTTCTGTGGCCATTTTCTCATCATGTTATCATCCTTGTATTTGTTTTGGATGAAGAAGCAAATTGCAGACCATGACAAAAGATCATCTGTGGAACCTTCCCTTGTCATTAGACACTGGGTGATGACATATCAAACCTGCATGAAAGGTTCAGGTAATCTCATTCTGTCAACAGAAGAATGCCTTGTGCCATTAATGTGACATCACCGACACAGTTTAAAATAGTTTGGGCGCCAGGGTTATATCAGCTATGGAGGATCAAACGATGGGCTTGTTTCCAAGAGATTAATTTACCATGGCATAATGTTGATTACTCATTTAGTAAGGGTAATATTAGGTAGCCAGGTTGTTCCGGATTTAGCACTTGTCTCCATCCCTAGGCAGCTTGGCTATTTCAAGGGGAGACATAGACTTGCACAAGTCTCTTAGGCAATATTTGTTAGTTTAAATCATAAGTTCTAGATCATTAAATAATAAGAACAAGTTGTTCCTATAAGAGACTAGAGTCCTTACTGTCCACATTTCTAGAGATGCTTGTTAGGAGGACAGAATTACTACACATACATGGACTATTCTTTCAGTGGAGCAAGGTGCGAGGTGGTTGAGTCTGCAATTTTAACCACTTGTCGAAGCCTGAGTCTAGTACAAATTGTTCTGGTCCAGGAGGGGTGGTTGGGTAGCCTTGTGGTTAAAGCGTTGACTTGTAACGCCAGAGATACGGGTTCGAATCCTGACATTGTGTGAAGCCCATTTTCTGGTGTCCCCCCGCCATGGTATTGCTGGAATATTGCTTAAAGCAGCGTAAAGGCATACTCACTCACTCTGGTCCAGGAAGGTCAGCTTATTCTTGTACACATACTATGCCTGAAATCTGCTAAACATAATGCCAAAATACTTGTTCCAGTTAGTTTACTTAAACGTATTTGGCAAGGACTGTTGTGATGGAGGTGGTGAGACATTACATTCCTGGTTTTCTTGGGGATGTGGCAAAGCTATGGAATAATTCTAACGACAAAAGACATGACAATATTACAATAGAAAACAAATACATACCATATTCGACGTAATAAGTGCCCCGCCCTAATAAGCGCCCATGGCAATATTTGCTAATATATTGGCTAGTGAACAATCCCAATTAGCACCCCTTCCGATTGATCAATGTACACAAGACTTATTTTTTCGCGTATAATATGCACTCGTGTGTTATATGCACCCTTAATCATGCCAAATTAAATTCTGGAAAAATATATCTGTCATACATAAACATTTCAGGCTGTCAGCATTAACCACGAAATTTATCTTTCAACCAAACTAAAAGTATAAGAAGAGCCCCCTATTTCTAATTTTGAGAGCGCCCTTGGCGCTTGTTACGTCGAATACGGTAATCACAAGTTATATATAATTCTCAAAATTCCATCTCATGCAAAGTACCAAAGACTAGTTTACCCCTTGATAAGGCAAGACATTTAGCAAACTCCCCAACCAGAATGATGTAAAATCCAGGTAAAAAACAACTTGAAGAAACATGGATTGCTGTTGCCTTTATCGATTTCAACATGTTTCCCAGGCTTTCAACGAAAGGCAATAAATTCGTACCGAGGTCCCCCAACCTGCCACGGAGGGGATGGTCTATCTGAACCTGCAGGTTGTTATCTACGGGATGTTGAAAACTACTTCCTTTATAAGACTTTCCCTCCTACACCTCAGTGAAGAGCTGGCTGTGCTTGCAGATAGGAACCGGATTATCTTTGGCATAATTACCTGTAGATAAACTTGGCATCTTTGACAGCGTACTTTAAACCTTCAGAATCATGGATCTTAAACTCTACGATGTAAATATTTGGTGGTCATATTTGCGTCCTGATCTGTCTTGACAATCAGAACCATACCCTAACAATCTTTTTGACATTTTGAAAATCTGAAAGTTTTGTTTTCGCTTGTCCCATGATGCATTGTAAGTGAGTTAACTTATCTGATCCTGCCGTTGAATATCTGTGTTAAGTCACATTGGGTTAGCTCGAGTTTGTTATCTTAATAAATGTATCCTAGCATAGTTTTCAAGCCAGCCATTTAAACTCTTCTCATATGCAAGTGACAAGTGCCCACTAGTGCCAGTAACCCTATCTGTTCAAGTGCGATTTATGTGTTAAAATTACCACAATATCGCTTTTAGTTCCGTTTCTATTGACTGTTGAAGTGGTTCAGAAGAGGACTATACTTAGCAGGAGTTGATTTAAGTAGTGTATACTTATAGCAGAGCTCTGCGGAATTACGTTCAGTCAAGGAACTACTGCCAAGTGGCTTAGTTTGCAACCAAGCTGTTTGTTGACATTGGTGCCAGAGCATATTTCACACAGTCATATTTACTGCAGGAAATTGTTGCCTTAAGTTTTTCTGGCCTCTGTAAGGAGAGAATTATTGTGATGACTTGATGTTTGAGTGTTTGTTCTGATGCTGGTAGATGGTTTGTGAAAGTAAGACATGTCTTATGTCTACACATGTTTGCAGTCTGTAGAAGTCTTCATTTAATTGTTCAGGGCGGTCGGTTAGCCTAGCCGTTAAAGCATTCTCTAGTCACGCCGAAGACCCGGGTTCGATTCCCGACATGGGTACAATGTGTGAAGCCCATTTCTGGTCTCCCCTGTCGTGATATTGCTGGAATATTGCTAAAAGCGTCATAAAACCATGCTCGCTCACTCGTTCATTAATTGTTCAGTAACTTGTGAGGATTTGGAACAGAACAGGCCCATGCTTGGAAAGAGCTAGACTAACATCTAGCCTCTGAAATGAAAATATTTAGAGAAAAACCAGTTGTTTAATAATTGTAATGAAATAATATAACAAGGAGCCAAGAGATTGAAGGCTCTTCATTTTCAGTAACCTAGACTTGCCTACTATTATAGACTTGCCTACTATTATAGACTTGCATGCTATTATAGACTTGCATGCTATTATAGACTTGCATACTATTATAGACTTGCATGGGCTGTATTGGATATAATAAATTCCGAATTGATAGACGCATTGCAGGGAATAAAGCATCTGACATTCAATGACAACACTAATGAAAACTTATGTTGACCTTGAAATTTTTATCTTTCTCTTACAGTAAAAATACCTGTCACAGGAGTTGATGCATGTCTTCATATACCAATTGCGTAGATCAATGGTCATGATGTCCATAACTGGATTGTTTGGGCCAGACTTGATCATTTACAGACTGCCATCATATAGCTGAAATATTGCTGAGTTGAGTGTTAAACAACAAACAAACAAACCTAACACCGGACACATTTCCTAAATATGAAATCAGGTTTAATCTTATCCTGGGCCTAATTGTTCTACTTGGCTAGCCCTACACATGGATTTCATCATATTTGTTTTAAATTTGTCATATTCCTTCTTATAAAACAGTTTAATATAGATTATTTATAACATGATTGAAATATTCAAAGCTGTGTTAAACTCATTTCACTCCCTCAATTGGACTCAATCCTGTTCTTGCGTGGGCTCCAGCGTAAATATACGACTATTTTTGTAAGATTGGCAGATTTTAATTTTTAGTATTTCTGTTTTACTTTAACACTACGTTACCCAAATGATTCATGATTTTACCAAACAAATACAGACATACAGGAATCCCTGTGTGTCTATTGCCAATGTTAAAGATGATATGCATACAAAAGGCATGTCTTGCGTGCATGTTGATAAACAAAATAAACATCCCGGGAGATTGATATTGCCAGCAGATGTTACCTCATGCGTCTCGGACATGCTACCACCATGTTGCCATCATGCAACGGGGAAGCCATTATCAGCCCTACCGGCACCGGTACCTGCAATCTGCAAATGAAGAATACTTTTTTCTTCATGATAATCCCTCCATTTTTTCCTTATCAGGGACATGATTCTTTACGACTGCTTTTAACTTATCTTGCAAGATGCTCCAAGACGCCTTTGTTGACAGGATTGTGAAAAACATGTTATTTACCGATACAGTGTTCACTCTGTTCTTGCAAGTTTTGAGAACCTGCCAAGTAAACTTTTTGGTGGGAACAGTCTTGAAATTTTGCTTCCTGTTTAAAACAAAGATGCAGTTGTGAGGCAAACGTTATTTTGCTGAAATGGATACTTGGTTTAAAAAAGGCCAAGACATGTTCAGAGTCTTGACATGTTTATTTTCGTGTGAGATGTATCTCAAAAGTTCTGCCTTGAAAATCTAGAATCATTTGTTTATAGAAGAAGCTGGACTGTGGATTGAAGTTGTTTATTTTAGAAACGGAATCGTCACGACCATGTTCTTGTTTTACAAAATAATTGTCACATATTACAGTCTAAATTTGAAATATGAAAGTTATCAAATACTATAAGCACTCATTCATTATCCCTTGCCTCGTCATATCTCAGCCATCTTGCTTCATGGATATGTACAAGAATGAAGTCTGTATATTCAGAGGAACCTTAAAATAATCTTGTTTACCTTTGCATGTTGCAAAGATTGGATCGGTCATCGTTGTGCTATAAGCATGCTTTTGTTGTGTTCTCGGAGCAAGGTCGGTAACAGTGTCATGTCTTGATGACACCCTACCTTAATTGAATGGTGTTTTCCCTTGAGATAATCTGGACAGTGTGTCTTTGTTTAAATGTGTGTGATAAACAACCTGTTTATGAGCAGAAAGACCAGTGAACAGTTAGTTCACATGTTGATATTTTGGTCAGTAAATACATAGTTCTTCTTGCAAATTGTGTGAGTGGTAGGTGCATCAATATTTTAGTTTCCATAGTATGTTCAACACAAGGTGCTATTGAACCATATGTCGTTCTTTGTGGAAACTAAAGTGACAAAACCCTTTCCATATTCATGTTTGTTTTTTTGGTTGTTTTGTTGTTTAATGCCACGCTCAGCAATATACCAGCTATATAACAGAGTCTGTAAATAATCGAGTCTGGACCAGACAATCCAGTAATTGAAAACATGAGCATCAACCCATGCAACTGGGATCGATGACATGCATCAACCAGGTCAGCGAGCCTGACCACCCGATCCCATTAGTCGCCTCTTACGACAAGCATAGTCGCCTTTTACGGCAAGCATGGGTTGCTGAAGACCTATTCTAACCCGCATCTTCACAGGTCTCCATATTCATAAGAAATCTCTGCTGAAAGTCAAATGTACGATTCCAACATTATATGAGCAGGTGTCCTGGATGACATCATGTGTTGGCATAAAGGTGTGTGCACCCTGCCCCTCTGGTGGCACAAGTCACAAACACATGCAAAGGCAAGTCAATTGTTCACCGGGGAAAAAACATGCCAAATCAAGGATGCTTTGGACATAATTTTTGTCACTGATGCACCAAACCTTTTCTTTGTTCTTTTATTAGTGCATTGTTGGAGCATGAATTTGCTGAGATGTTTGTGGAATGGGTTACGTTTTGGGTTAATGAGGTATATAGTTACAACTTCCCTGTCTTGTTAATTCATACAGTATGTGCAACACAAGTGGAGAGCAGTGTTTGCATGACCTTGCTCCTTTGTGTTATGGGATATTGAACTCTGTTAGGCATGGTGTAGCCTTGCTCCAAGTCTGTACTGAATGAAAGGTTCATGGATGTAGAGTAATTCTATCCTTATAAAAGGCAAGTCTAGATAAGCGATGAGCAAGGACACCAGTCTCTCATAGAGACAACTTGTTCTTGTTCATATAATCTAGAAATATTAATTTAAACTAATATTCTTTGCCATAGGGACTTGTGCAAGTCTAGGCATGGAGCTCATGTCAGCAAGGATATGATGTCAAGGAACCTTTTTGTTCTTATTGTGTATATAATCTAGAAATAATAATTTAAACTAATATTCTTTGCCATAGGGACTTGTACAAGTCTAGGCATGGAGCTCATGTCAGCAAAGATATGATGTCAAGGAACCTATTTGTTCTTATTGTGTATATAATCTAGAAATGATAATTTAAACTGATATTCTTTGCCATTGGGACTTGTGCAAGTCTAGGCATGGAGCTCATGTCAGCAAGGATATGATGTCAAGGAACCTATTCCCCACACAATGAACCATGCATGTACTACAGGTTGTACTTAAGCACAGGTTGTTTGTTTGCTGAGATGTTTTCTCATCTACCTGATTGTGTTCTCCATGTCAGATAGACATCTTGATATGGGTGACCAGTACTGGTCCTGGCGGGCAGGAATCTCCGCCAGGAATCTGGGCCCCGGAATCTTCACCTCGGTAACAAGCTGGATTCCTCCCATAGTCTCCTCTCTGTTGTCAGTGAGCTTATTTTACAGCTTCTTACTTAGTGCTCACATGTCTTGAAGGGAAAATTGGGTTATCCTTGATCTTTGTTGAACATGGAATATTCTCTACAATAGCTATTTCCAACTAAAGCCAGCGGTAGAAACTAACATTTTTGGTCCACTAGTCCTTATAATGATAATATATATAGCAAAACCCTTAAAAATGGCAAATATCTACAAGTCCTTATGATACCTTAACTATTGGGCAGATTGGGCAGATAGGACTAGTGCCAGTTTCTGACCCTGAAAGCATGTTTCGTTTTGATTTGTGTTTCTTTAAGTTACTTATAACAAATTTTAAAAATCTGACGTGGCTTATTTTGGGGGTACATATGAAGGGGGAGGGGATGGTGTGAGAGTGTTGGTATTTTTGTTAAGACAGGTAACAGATAAATGAGTGATACAACACAGAACTTTGTTAGTGCTGTAATTTGCAGTGCAGAGTTTTCTCCCTTATCAATGCCAGGATCTGCTGGTTGTTGGTTTGAATCCATGCTTGCCGTGATCGTGACCAATGCTTGTGGGAGTACAAGATTGTAAATGTGTGTATCTGGCTTTCCTTGGGCTTAACTCCAACATTCCGTTGTGAGGCTGTGAAACATTCTGTTCAAAGCATTGGTAACTCACACACTGGGCCATATATCTCTTTTAAAAAGTTGGATTATGAGAACAATCTTCCCCCAAAATTAGATAAAAAATGAAATGAGTTTTGACAAGTTAGTTTTTGGTCTACTCTGTTTAACAATGAGATGAAAAGATAAAAAAAAAAACTCACACAAAATTTTATCACCACGGTTCGTAAAAAAAGGTGAATAACATGTATAAAAATATTTATTCTAACAAAAAAACATGCTGCAGTACTGCTGGAGACTTCATTGGATTTAGGTTCAATGCTCTTTATGTTTATATTCATAAAAATCCTAGATATTTAAATATTTCCCCGTTTTGTAACAGTATTTCAAAATGTGATAGGATGAGTCATATTTATCTCTGTAATATTTAGTATGAAGCCATCTTTTATTCCATGATCACATACCATTGTGTAATTGTCTGTCTGGGTAGCTATTTCTATTGGCATAGATGGATGATGATGTCTGCCTTGAAATATCCCAATTGCCATACTTTAAAAGATATTTGAGTAATTTACATCCACTTTAAACTTTCATATCTACAGGTAGCAGCTTCTTATAACATTTCTTGCCTAATGTTGGTAAAAATATTTGTGAATGTCGTAAAATGTTAAGATAGAAAGTATGAATGTACAAAATACATTTTGAAATCATATATCACCAATCTTTTCCAAGAATGCCAACATTACGATAAATGTAATTCCAGCTTTCATCAAAACTACTTGATAGTGTGCGTCTAAAACCCATGTGTCATGTTCATATCGGGGAATCCAGTTAGGGATTTAATCTGTTTGACACGATACCTGAAAACCTAACACCCTTTATCAGTGAGTTGATACCACACCTAAAAATGTATGTAAAACTACTTAGAGTATGTTCTTTACATATGTTGTGATACACGCAATCTCAGCCATATCTTGGCGATCGACACACCTGGAAAATTCCTTCAAGTTGGCCAGCAGAATGCATTAATAGTTAATCTAAAGGGCTTGCTCTGATGCGCGTTTGATGGTGAAGACTTCGAATACAAGACCATTGAGTAACATCGGGTGAAACAACGTCTGACCCGGGCTCGCCAGTTTCACCCCAGGCCACGGGTTCTCGTATACATTTCTCATTTTCACATGCACATTGTCTCACCTTTCTAATGTGGGAGAAAAAAGGAAAAAATCTGGTGTGGTAGGAGGGGTGTGCAAAACATGTCTGTATCACGATACTGTGAAGCCTACAAGGATTAAGCTCATGCAGCTTCCGTGTTCTGGCTTCGCTGCTCTCAAAGGTATCAAATTTTGCAGGTTTAGCTGATAAGACATTTCTAGAGATGAACAAACATTTCTAGAGATGAACAAAACGATAAAAAGAAATGGCATAGCTTTGAAAAAAGCTGTAAAATAAGATCGAAACTAAAAAGAAATATCTTCCTATTTGATGATGGGAAGATGTGATAGTAAAGAAAAAAACAACTTAATTGAACTTATTTTGACAAAAAGTGTGTTTGAACATCGTAATGGGAAGAAAAAATATGACGTGATACTAAATGTTTTATTTGGGTATACTTTTCCTTTGAAGTGGTTTGGCACCAGGAAGCTACTAAGTTGACATAATAAACTTTTAATGAGTCTCAGATACAGAGTATTGGCAGCGCAAGGGTATTATTTGTCTGTTTTTGAGATTGACAAAGCGTAATTGTTGTACACACAAAAACACTGTGAAAGTTTGGGATACTATATCACTTTTTGGGGGGTCTTGAGAGGATTGATGCATCCTGTGTTGTATGCCTTGATAAGACATGTATGGATATGTAGGTAATATGGATTTTGTTGAAAGCAACTTGAAGCATTGCTGATTAAGTATTGCCGAATGTTGAAGAATTGTTGAATAAATATTGATAAATGCTGAATAATTTGTGTATAAATGTTGAAGCATTGTTGAATGAATGTTGAATGATCAAGCATTGTTGAATGAATGTTGAATGATCAAGCATTATTGATATATGTTGTTGAATGTTGAAGAATTGTTGAATAAATGTTGAAGCATTGTTGCATAAATGTTGAAGCATTGTTGAATAAATGTTGAATGATGAAGCATTTTTGAGTATATTTTTAATGTTGAAGAATTGGTGAATAGATGTTGCTGAATATTGAAAAAATGTTGAATGTTAAAGCATTATTGAAGAAATGTTGTTGAATGGTGAAGCATTGTTGATTATATGTTGAATGGTGAAGCGTCATTGAATAAATGTTGCTGAATGTTGAAGCATTATTGAATAAATTTTGAAGTATTGTTGTCAATGTGACCTGAGTGGCGATGAGGTAGCCCAGTGGTTAAGGTGTTAGCTCACAGCAAAGAACCAGGTTCAATTCCAAGTTACATTATGCATGAGACTCTCTTTTGGTGTCCGCTTCTGTTTTGTTTCTGGAATATTGCTAAAAGCAGCTCAGTCTCCAGTAGAGATCCTGACAAGTATGTTTGAAGGATGTAAGTAATAAGATTCGAGAGATGCTGTTAATTTGATAAACTGTGGTCTGTAAGGATTCCAGTGTTTTATGTTTGGAAAGAGAACATAAGCACGGATTGGATGACCATTATGTCTGCTTTGTGTGATGAGGGATTCAGTTCTGAAAGACCAACTCTTGAGACGTGACCTGTTGATTAAATCATTGACTGTCAATTCCCATTGAGTTGCTATCTTAACAGACCTTGGTGCCTCATACCACACAGTAATTCCAGCTCGGAGACTATCGACTATTGTTAGCCATTGTGTCTGTGTTGCAAAAGTCCCATCACCTTCATTATTTTGTAGAACAGAAACTGGGCCCAATTCCTCGCACGGATCTTAGGGCTAAGATTATCGTTAACCCCATACTTTAACACTGGCTTATGATACATATATATAAGATAGTCGTTGACTGAAGATTGTTTTTTGCATGGGGCCAAGTGGCCGCAATTCCACCCAAAATCCTAAAGAGGAGGAAATGTCTCTCAGGATGGACAAAGATTGGAATCCCCCACAGGCAGAGTTAGGAGAGACAAGCCTACAATCATGTGGCGTTGAGAGATCACCTGTTTCGTAATTATGAACCTATTTGAAGGGATAAATAAGACAGCTGTCTCAGATCAACTGATACTTACAATCTTGCTTACAGCATGAGAGAGGAAATTTATGTAAGATGGTATTGTGTCTTTGAAGGCAAGGCCACCTTGGCTGTGTGTGGCTTGACTTTCATTATCAGAGCTGAGATATAATGAAGAGGCAACAATGACTGACAGATTTATCAATTTGCCTGTGAGGGGAGCCCAGCTTATCGGAGTTAATTATCATCATCCAGAAATATACATTAGTCTTTATTCAAATGCTTGGTTCATATTTCTTTTGTAGGAGCTGGATTCGAAAGGTTAACATTGGATGACATGATGAATCATCTTGGTAGACTGCTTGAGGTGTATAAATGGATGTTTCTTCCTGTAGTTTTTTTTAGGATCACTGTGCCCCCCCCTCAATAAGTATGCCAGCTTGCTGTGCAGAGTTGCCTCCTTTAACTGTGCCATGGTCTCATGATCCTGTTGATCCTGGGTTTAGATCCAAGATTTGTGCCAATTACGATCAGTGGCCTCGAAGGTCCATACTCATGCTTGTTAGTGGTGGGACGATACACCTGTGCAGCGGTGGATCGTGACTTTTTTCTTCTCGATACAAGAATTGGTCACAGTCGCACACTAGGTAAAAAAATATCGATTCTTACTGTTAATGTTTGCTTTAATAACTTTTACACTAAACACTAATTAGTTGTGAAAGTTAATTGTAAAAACTATTTTCATAAATCGTCAGTGTGCCAGGTATTTGGTCATCCTGTCTCTGTAAAAGATGGCTTGCGGGCCACAGATAAAAGCTCATGCATGTATCGTGATACGTATCGGATTGTGAGTAAGGTATCGGATCACACAGTTGGTGTATCGTCCCAGCCCAAGTGCTTGTGGGTTTCACCAAGGTGGTACCCATACTGCACCTGTGGTTCTCTGGGCTTCCTGTTTCTCTGACACAACATGGCATTACTGAAATGATGTTTAAATCTCTGTAAAACCCAAATCAGAATAATGAGGTCTTTTTTTCAGAAGAGGGAAATTGTGATAGGAAGTAAAGACAAAAAGAGTCTTGACAAGTGTAACTTGTGTGTCATGAATTAGATTAAGAAATATATTGTTAAAACAGCAACCTTCATTGCCCTTTATTGCTTTGAATGATTAGTGATTATTTACAAACATGATCAAACAGGTGACCTCATTGAAAGTGTACCATCTTTACCCACAAGCCATCTGGTGTCAGAATTGTAATCCAGAGTTATAATCATGAGTCCCATCAGTTGATCGATTCTAATTAGAACAAGTTTTGGTTGGAATCTGACTGCCGGCGGCGGTGTTTTTCTAAATGATTACTACACAAAGATTATTGACATTACAGATTATTCTTCCATGGACTTCTTCCAAATGGCCCTTGGGAATTCTTTTGGTTCATATCATGAAAGATCTAAGGTCAAGGTCACGAGATAGAAAAACTTTTTACTAAAACATTTTTTGTTTGTGGTTCCACTTTCTCAAAAAGTATTATTGCAATTAACATTAAACTTGGTATGTACCTTTAAGATGGGGCCTGCTTTGAAAAGGTCTTCGGCAAGATTAGTCAAAGGTCAGCATTCAGCTTTTTGTAAAACATTGGTAAATCTTTGTCAGTTTGTGCAACATGGTAACGTCTCTACAGGCATGACACTACATATTTACATGTATCTCTACAAATCCTGCCACACATTTAATGTTGGTGCCCTGTCTCTCAAGGTTGTAGTGAATTGGTTATATAAATTACTGCAACGTTTACTGTTGGATGTTTACTTGTACAATCCTGCGACTTTGGTAGTACATTTAGAAGTTATCTTGATTTAGGTCAAGGTCTGGAAGTAATGTTTTTGGACTGGATGTACATTGTGGTACATTACAACTTTACCCTTGAGGAAATGGTGGGGACATGGCTGCTTGTAGTTTTGTAAATACCGTATTCGACGTAATAAGCGCCCAGGGCACTCTCAAAATTAGAAATAGGGGGCTGTTATTGGAATATTATTGTGAAAGATAAATTTTGTGGTATATCCTGAGAGCCTGAAATGTTTATGTATGACAGATATATTTTTCCAGAATTTAATTGCCCATAATTTAGTGTGCATATGCCACATGAGTGCGTTATTATGCTTGAATAAATAAGTCTTGTGTACATTGATCAATCAGAAGGGGTGCTAATTGGGATTGTTCACTAGCCAATATATTAGCAAATATTGCTGTGGGCGCTTATTAGAGCGGGGCGCTTATTGCGTCGAATACGGTACGTTGAAACATCACCAGTTGAATCTTAAATTCATCAAGTCAGGACTTTATAAAACAGACCAATGCCAAAAACTTAATCAAAAAGCCGTCTTGCCAAACTACATCAACTTCTAGTGTACAGCATTGCCTTATCTACTCTCTGTAATCACATGTTTTTTTATTCCGAGTTCCTGGACTCCAAGTGTTCTACTTTGTTCTATACTTAAGCTAACCAATCCACTTAACCAAATTGATCACCATTCCTTTCATTGAACCCAATTTATTTAACAACAGAATGAATTGAACTATGGGTAATGGCTTGCCAGTCCAAATGCCCCTTACCCTTCTTTGAGAACCAACTTTCTGGGACTGACAAAGTCTCATTCTGATGAACTGATTGTTTTGGCTGTTGCCGTTTTAGTTTACATTCTAGAATGAAAATAATGGTAGCTTGTCCTTGCTGACCCGTATCCCAGGGTTCCATTCTATGTTTGTTGTTTAATGCCGCACTCTGCAATAATCAAGCTATTTGAAGGTGTTCTGTAAAAAAATCGAATCTGGACGAGATAGTCCAGGTTTTGACATCATATGCAGTGATTTACGCAAATTGGGTTACAATGACATACATCAACAAGTCATTGAACCTGACGTAAAAGGCGACTAGCGTGATCGGGTGGTCAGGCTCGCTGACTTGGTTGATGCATGTCATCGGTCTCAATTGCGTGGATCGATGCTCATGATGTCGGTCACTGGGTTGTCTGGTCCAGACTCGATTATTTACAGACCGCCGTCATATAGCTGGAATATTGCTGAGTGTGGCGTTAAACAACAAACCAACCAACCAAACCAGTGAACCTGACCACCTGATCCTGTTAGGCGCCTCTTAGGACAAGCATATGTCGTTGAAGACCAATTCTAACCCAAATCTTGACCAGCTGATGAGGATTTGGTGGTTACAATGTGTGTCTTTGTATCCTGACAGTGTAGATTGTTTGCTCTTGCGGTCAACCACTGGTTGAGCCACCACGACACAACTGGAGTATTGTTTACATAATTAAATTTTTTTCTCTTTATTTTTTTCAAAGATCCAGTCAATTGTGTCAGATATATATCACAACTCTGTTGTTATAATCTTTAGTACATTTTATTCTCGTCCTTTGCCATGTTATAATCTTTGGTACATTTTATTCTTGTCCTTTGCCATGACTGTGGAATTTACGTAACTTTAAAATTATTTTTTTTCTAAAAGCCAAGGCAAGTCTAGATCCAACTAAACCTAGTTTAGTTTCTTTGATTCCACATATGAAACATATGTAAACAGAGGAGGAGGAAAAGTTCTTTAAAAAAATAATAATTTGAATTTTTAGTTTAAAAAATATATTTTCTTACGCTAAGTATTAGTGTAACATTGTCCTTGAAATTAGGGGCGGTCGGGTAGCCTAGTGGTTAAAGCGTTTGCTCGTCACGCAGAAGACCCGGGTTCGATTCCCGACATGGGTACAATGTGTGAAGCTAATTTCTGGTGTCCCCCGCCGTGATATTGCTGGAATATTGCTAAAAGCGGCGTAAAACCATACTCACTCACTCCTCACCTTGAAATTATTTTACTTGACCAACAGATTTGTTACTGGACTTAGGTTCAACTATTAACTGAACTCTTTTAAACTCAATTCCATTTTCTTTATGTATGAGAATCATGGCTACAATTATATAAAAAATACAACCCAAATCTTTTAGCTTATATTAAATTGACTTTTTATCAAAAAGACCTCGAAAGATAACTCATTCGCTGCTCATATAGTATCTTTGAAAAAAATCCTGAAACAGGTACAACCAGAACTCCAGCATCTCTGAACCTGTGACATCTTGATATCTCCTTAAATTAATCTTGCCAAGATTAATAGATCTGATATGAAATACTTTCGACTAAACTTGCCAATATATTTCCCTGAAAAAGAAACAGCCAGTTCAGGTAGAAATTGATGGCCATTGGGAACCAGCTGATTGTACATCTGTTGACCGAGATGAAGTGGCTCGTCAGGTCTGGAAGGGGGGGCATGGAAACTATGGCCAAATTACACATGGGCAGATTAGGGGGAGAGGTTTCCAACTCTGGAGAATGGCATGTGCTACCATAAATCATGTCCAAAATTGACAATTCTGAAGCCACAAATTGCAGTGCATTTACAGCCTATTTCTTCATAACCTCATTGCTATCGATTGCATCTGGTATGGTTCATCATGCCACTTTTACAGAATCCTTGGTCCAGAAGGATTGGACTCAGGTGATCATTGCTGTGCCGCCTCTATGTCTGGTCTGTAATTATTAGTTGTGTTGATGTAATAAATGGAAATGCATCATTAAGTTGTCATCGATGTTCTTTCCGAATCCTTAATTCGTATCTTACAACTAGAGATATTTATTACAATGTTGGCGTATTTGTTAAGTTAAAGTTTTGGAAATGCTGAAAAATTGTTGATGGAATAAATAGAAAAACACCATTAGGTTGACATGTGTTATTTTTGTTGAAAAATGGTAATTTAGTCCCAAAGAAGTCAAATTTGACTTGTTTCTTTTGTTGTTCCTGGTGATGTTTTTTTAATAATCAATTTTTTTAAAGTATTGGCAGTACTCTTTACCCTTTCACATAATTATGTTTTTGTTTTTCCTCTAAAAAAGACGTTGTTGAGGTTGTAATTGTTCAAGACAAGACACTTCAGAAATATCAATTTGGACATCAGATGAAAGAACTTGATGCCTTTTTTGAGGAGAATATGTTGTACTCCTCCAGTTAATGGACAGTGATGAAATATATAGCAGTACAAGACACCTGCAGTAGTTGGGAGGTGGTTGGGAGTGTGGAGCACTGCTATGACCCTTGGCGCCATGGTTTGGGAAGACATCCGTGGCATGTAACTCGGTGCTAATTAACACCAACGGTTAGAGGTTAGGTCCAGGGGCTGACACAGGAATAGTTCTTCAGGAAAATAATTACTCATTGATACTGACTACCACCTCCCAGTCCTTCCTGGGGTGTAATTACCAGACATAGTGATGCTTGTGTGAATCACGGACAATTGTCCGAAGACAGTGATGAAGACAGTGATGAGCCTCGTGTCACCAAAAGATCCCACTGTGGGTGTTTAGATGCTCCGGTGGAGTCTGTGTTGTAGCGGTGTTTGTTCTGAATAAACACCAGCCTGCCATGTGACTTTCTCCAAACAGGAACTGTAAAAGACTGCATGGTTCAGTTTTCGGTTGTTCATTAGCTGAGCCTTGTGTACGATAAGAGGAGGTTGGGTAGCCGAGCGGATGATGCTTTGCTCTCTACGCACAAGAACCAGGTTCTATTCCCACATGGGGAAATACTGTGCAAGATCATTTCTTGTCACTCAAAAGAACCAGGTACTATACCCCATGTTGGTGTTTAATGTTGGTGTTGGACCTTGTTATGATAAACACAAAGCCCAGTGTTCAGTGTTTTTGTGTGTTTACTCCAAAAAGCAATGTTGTGTTCCCAACATGGGAAATCATTTTGACTTTTTCTTGGTATCCACTGTCTCACGGTAATTTCATTATTTTTGTGAAAGTACCACTTTAAATATCGTTCATCATTATCTGATACAGTATTAATGGCCGGCTCATGTATTCACCTTTTTCGCAACCACCAGGTGTCATCACGACTTGAAAGTGATTCATAAACACATGCTTATGATATACTGTAAAACGGGAAATTAATGCGTCTGAAAGAATGTGACAGCTGACCCCTAGCCAAAAATGCGACTCAATATGAATGGGACACCCCCTATTTTCAAGCATCAGTGAATTTATATCTAAACAAAATGTCCTCTGTCAGGTTTACAGGAGAATACTCACCTTAATCCAACCTTACATTAATCCAATCACACACCAAATAGCATCGCTTATTAGCCCTGAGTAGAGTACTTAAGCTAAAACCATACGTGCGACCTGGCTCGTGTTGGCCTTTGATGCAGTCGCAAAGAACAAAGACACTGTGTTGGGTGGCGTCTGTCTGGACTTGCAGGTGTGATCAGTGATGACATGAGTGAGTAGATCGCTTGTCTTGACCCCATCAGTGACAATTCACGGGATGTAATTAGTGTTTGAATGACATTGTTTATATACTTAAAACAAGTACTGCTCAATAAACATTGATGTGGAATACATAGTTGTTGTTTTTTTCAGCGTATGTCTAAGTTGGTATTTCTGCTATCCAAAATGTCTTATTGTTGATATAAATGCGATGTTTAATAATGCGAGCAAAGACCACTCGCATTTTTCGCATTTAATTCACGCTCACGTTAATTTCAAGATTTACAGTAATCAGAACTGCACAGTTTAGGACTCCTAAGATTATAGAAAGGTTTTGTCGCTTTTGTTTAGATGTCATTCTTTTAGGTGCCATTGCTAGCAATAATATTGATATGGGGGACTTATTTCGTCAAAGGCCCTGATGCTGCCCTTTTTGTAGGATTAGATATAGTCTTTGGCACCAGCCTGAAGCAGACCCATGCATGCAGCCTTCATGAGACTGGAAACATTTGGTTTTAACAGTTAGATTTACCTGTGCTTTGTCATGATATAAGTGATATCTGAAAACAGAAAAGGTCCAATTCACATAACACATATCTTGAGACAGGGGGAGACACCATTGGTCAAATCCATTTCAGACAAGTGATTATGTTACATAACAACCTATGGGAAAAGAGCAAATGGTCTGTCTAGATTGTTACAAGTTTCAGACCAGTGGCCATGTCTATTCTGGATTTGACTGTATTTTGGATCATGGTAACAAAATGTCTGCTTGGTATGACTGGTTATGACTGGAATTTGGATGGGTGATAAAGATCATGGCTATCTTTCAGCTTTGAGGTTAATGATTGTTGCTCATACTATTAACCCCTGCTTGTCAGATCCAGACTCAACTACTTGATAAAGATGTTACATTGCGGACTAACATCAAAACAGGAGTTGACTCAATCAATCAGACAGACACTTGTTCTACACGCCATTGAAGACTGGTAGATTCATCACCATGGTCTGGTGCGGATGACAGCAGTTTTGGCAGAGGCTGTGTGTACCTTATATCTAATGTTTGTACAGACTTATTGTAGAAATAACGATAAGCTAATGGTATGATGAATCAGAACCTTGTTCCTGCTATCTCAGAGACCCAGACTCCGAGCTGCACGGTTAAATAGCTTGTACTTATGCCTGTCATGGGAGGTGACCAAAATGAGGATTGGCTGGCTGCACTATGTGGCTTGTTGTTTGTCCTTTTAACCTGATGGTGTCGACAACTGGTTGCCCTGACTTGATTGTTCACAGCCCCCTGTAATATAGCAGGAACATTGCTGGTAGCGGCAAGTCACTCACTTCACATGGTTGTAGAATAGGTCTTCAGCAAACAATACTTGTCGTAAAAGGCGCCTATGCTTGTCGTAAAAGGCGACAAACGGGATCGGGTGGTCAGTCTCGCTGACTTGGTTGATACATGTCATCAATCCCAATTGCGTGGACCGATGCTCATGGTGTCAATCACTGGATTGTCTGGTCCAGACTCGATTATTTTACAGACTGCCGTCACATAGCTGGAATATTGCTTCTTGTGGCGTTAAACAACAAACAAACAAAATGACATCACATGGTTGTTTAAGATGTATTGAATATAACAAATGTGTGTGTATTTGTTGTTTAATGCCACACTCAGCAGTATTACAGCTATCTGACCGAGGTCTGTAAATGATCAAGTGTGGAACAGAAAATTCAGTGATTGATGTCATGAGCATTGATCTATGTAATTGGGACATGGAAGCATGCATCACCCAACTCAGACAACCTGACTATCGGATCCATTTAGTCTATTAAAACCAGCGTGGATTGCTGAAGACCTGGTGATGAGTTCAAACCCAGGTGCCGCCTCCGTGGTCTTGTGGTAGAGCGTCCGCCTGGAGAGCAGAAGGTCCGGGGTTCGATCCCCAGCCGTGTCATACCAAAAGACATTAAAAGATGGTACTTGTTGTTACCCTGTCTGGCGCTCGACATTAAGGGGCTAAAACAAGGACTGGTCGGCTCGGAGTCAGTATACTGTGTCTGAGTGGGGTATTCATGTTTAACTGCGGCATGGTATCTCAGTGGGCTAGCACTATAAATCGGCATCAGTCCGGACTAGTACAAGCAGCCACACACACACACGTGCATGCACGTCGCTATATAAGTGCAATAATCTTGGACGTGAGGTTAAACCCAATTTCACCTCACCTCACCTTCAAACCCAGGTCTTCAGCAACCAATGCTTGTTTTTATAGGCTAAACAGATCAGATAATCAGGAAGGAAACATGTACACATCAGACACTTACAGACTGTGGAAAAATGACTAAATGGATTGTAAGCTTAAGGATGCTGGAACATTTGGGAATATGATTCTGTCATTGTGGGAATACTTTGCCAAGTTCATGTAGTGTTTGCGATCCAGCTGATGTCCATGTAATAATATTACATAGAATTACCCACATAGCTGTTGTTGTGTCGGCCAATGACAGACATGTATGTAATAGAGAGTGTGGCATCCTTTGCTGATGTGGGCTGACAATAAAGGTTATCACAACATTGGCTCAACCAACACGGAAACGCTTCTTCCCAAGATGATTTTCATAACTCCCTTACCAGGAAGCTTGGATATTGTCAGAGATATGCCCCGAGTCCCTGCAGGAAGCTGGGTGTCGAGACTGATACACAGATTGAGCTATTTCTGTTCTACTTGATGGCAGTCGACTGTTGAATGTCATTGGCATTGATGATATGTGATGGGTGTGTGCTTAACAATGTGTGAGGATTGAGGATATATAAAATTGGAATGATTGTTTTTTTTCACTAAGTGTTTCGCTAATTTCTTCATTAGGCATCATGAACCTATTGTGCTATTTCAATAATTTAGATGTTTAATTGTTGTTCATGTATTAATAAATATGACTTAACGTTTGATAGAGATATTCCTATTATTCCTTTATATGCCATATATTAAGATATATCTTAAGGTATGAAATATCTTAGTATTCCTGTCAAAAGTTAAGTAGTATATTTTTATAGATGGATAATTTTTTTAAAGCCAAATTTTGTCAACAAAATTGGGTTGTAAAGTCAGAATTCTATCAGAAACAATTAACATTTCATGAAGTGATTTAGTTATTTAGTTCATGAAAGTGATCTTGAATATAGAAGTTCATGAACTATTCTCGAACTGTTTGTTCTTGAAATGTTCATTAAGCTTGTGCTATTTGATGTGAATGAACTACTTGTGAACTGTTCTTGAGCTTTTTATTAGCAGTGCATGAACATTAATTAAAGTACAATTCTAGAACAATTCATGAATTGTTCTTGAAAGTTTCGCAGGTGCTAGCTCCTTAAGCAGTTTACTGTACTCTACAGACCAGCTGTTCATGAAGAGGTTTGATTTTGAACACCCTTAGGAACATACTAACAGCTCGATCTCCCCATCTCTTGTTTTGATTCTTATTGATTAGTGAATGAGTGAGTGTGGTTTTACGCCACTTTTAGCAATATTCCAGCAATATCACGGTAGGAGACAGAAATAGGCTTTACACATTGTACCCATGTCAGGAATCAAACCCGGGTCTTCGGCGTCACGAGCGAACGCTTTAACCATTAGGCTACCTGACCGCCCCCTATATTATTACCTGGGCTTTATGTGAGCCAAAAACATTAATTGTCCTCGTATTCAGAACTCCCTGAGAAGTATGAAGCTATTTCCATGTGTTGCAAAGGTAAATTAACTTCATCAGCAAATATCAACATGTTAAGTCTGATGTTCTAATCCTTGTCTGAAAGTGTTGGTTATTTGAGATTAAATATTGATGCAGGTTTAGATAATGCATACACTGTTTCAAAATCTGTCAGGCAGATAACTGAAATTGTGCCGTGGATGTTGACGATAGATACACTTCTATTCTTTGAAACAAGCTTGTACCTTGTGTCTCATGATGAGAAAGAAACATCTTATCCTAAACATGATTGTACATTTATGTCCCATGCCAAGAAAATATTAAAATTATTCTGTCAACTGGCAGTGTTTCTTCATTATGAAAATAATTGTTGAATATCAATTTTATTTATTTTGGGGAGGGGATGTGTGCTATGGTGGTTGGTGTGTCAGGGAGCTTGTGTTACCATCTGTTCTGAATTAAACACAGAATTCAAGTAATAAAACTGTCAGAACGGTTAAGCTTGGTGCATGTGTGATTGTTTGTAAATATCACATGGCTTGAATTCCAGGAACTCGTAGGAACGCTGCGAAAAATCAACAAACAGGATAAATCATGGGTGTGTGTCAACGTATATTATAACATCAGTAGCGTGAAGCAAAACGGATTAATGACATTTTTATGAAGAAATGTATTTGCTGTGATTTGTATTGTTCAGATTTTGCAGTAAATAGCAAATTAGCACATAGATTGGCCTTTAAGAATCTAAAACTTTATTAAATTTTATGAATAAACTTTAAATATTTTGTACTAGTTTTCATTGAAAATTGTTATTTTTGTGTGCAAAGTCAAGGGTAATGATGCTATTGAGCTTTTTGTATGATAAAGTTGTCAATTGTTTGGATCATTTCGCTCATTTCGATAAATACAGCAATTCCTTCAGTTGGTCTGATTATCAAGCCCAAAACAAAATCTTTTCTCCAGTAACTGTCAATCCCTAGGGTTTCTTCAGTGTGACCCCTAAATGACCACACAAGGAAATCTGAGGGCTTTAATCAGTAATTGACGACTGAATACACATGCTGCGATGTTGATTGTTTGCAAAGAGAGGAACAACCCTTGAAATTCTAGCATTCAGTCATTTGGATTATTGACTTGAAAACATGTGGCTAGTCCCTGCCAGCTTCTCCGTGTGATAGCCAAGCCCTCAGGAACACTTTCGACCATTCACCTATTTATACTAATGTGGTCAATTTTGATGGACATGAAATTAATTCTCGTTGATTTCGCTTTGGGTTCATTGGGCCTTTCAGCATGACGTATGGGGAACTTTTCTTATGCTATTAGTGTCTTGTGTTGTAATTCTGTTTGCAATAAGAGGTTTGACATTTACTGTAATGGAAAATTTTCTCCAAGCTTGAAAGTTTTACACAGATAAATCAATAAGTTATTCATTTGATATTTGAAATCTTGCCAATTTTGGGTAATGGTTTGGAAAAATCGCCAGACATTTATCCAGAGGACACAAAAAATCAAATCAAAAGAAATCCTCAGAATATTACCATTAATACCTATGATTTGAAAAATTGTAATTTGATTTCTCTATCCACGGTAAAGATTATCATAGAACACCATGGTTCAAGTCCCGAACACCATACCAGTGGAATAAACATAAGCCACATCTAACTGTCAGCCAGCGTTTGATAGTGCGGTCAATTGTTGGCCTGGACACTTGACCCAGGCCAGAAGCCGATGGCCAGGAAGTGGCGGGCAGCAGTGTGTCTGAAGCCCGGTGTATAACCCTGATAATGTATGTGTTGTGTGTAGGGAAGGCCAGTGGGAATTAATAATGGAGAATGTATTCCTCTTTGTTCTTGAGGAAGGATACCGTATTGGAACCGTCAGGTAATATTTTAATGTCATTCTGAGAAGCTCTTTTTGTTATTTTGCTCTTTTATCTTGTTAAATTCAGTAATTGTTTGGATGTGAGCGGTCGTAGTACACAGCATGGCCATAATTCTATCAATTATTCATCTCTGCTGTCTAAGATAAAGTTATGCTTTGGGACACCTTGGTCTGAAGGTTACTGATGTGTCTCTGTTGAGTTAAATATTTATATTTGATTTGATACTTGGAGATTTGATGGTATGAAACCTGGTGGGATTGTGGAAGTGTTCAACATGACCACGTCATGGTTTGCCGTACTTGAATGTCACAGGTTACAGCTGCAGGGACAATTTTCATCTGAGTGAACTTCCCTCAATATGTTGTTACTAATTCCACCAGTTGGTTAAGTTTTGCCAAGAAATAAAGTAAAATAAAAGTTAAGAATACTTTTTCATCTTTTTTCTTTCTTTTTTGGCAAGAAAATCTGTAACACAAGTCATAGTGACCTGGCATAAGTTTGAAAATAAATATGCCATCAAAAGAAGTAAAAGAACACCCGATTCTTTCATATTACTTAAGTTGATCTGTCATGCCATGAGTGAGTAGTGTTTTACGCCGCTTTTAGCAATATTTCAGCAGTATCACAGCAGGGGACACCACAAATGGTCTTCACACATTGTATCCATGTGGGGAATTGAACCCGGGTCTTCAGTGTGACAAGCAAACGCTTTAACCACTAGGCTACCCACCGCCTTGTCATGCCATGACAGAATCGGGTGTTCTTTGACTTCTTTTGATAGTATATAATGTGTTCTTGAGAATGTTGGGGGCACGGGTGGCCCAGTCGTCTAAGGCACCGTGATTCGCTGTGCAGAGTTGCGTCCCTTGGGCACGCCAGAAACCTATGATTGTGGGTTCGAATCCCGGTTCGTCCCAATTATGTTTCTAGGTTTGTAAGCACCATACCCGTGCTCGTGGGTTTCACCGAAGTGGTAAACGTCTTAGACCTGCATCACTTCGTGCTTTCCTCCCACAATAAGTTGACACGCCGCGATATAACTGGAATACTGTTAAAAGCGGCGTTAAATCCAACTCACTCACTCACTCTTGAGAATGTTAGCTTTGATAAAACCCATTCTTAACATTTTCTGTCGCATGTATATATACTGTATATTCTGACTCAAGTAAGATGATGCCAATGTGTGGAATCAGCGCATCTACTAGGTATTATCACTCATGAGAGCAACCATGACAGTTTTCCCCTCTAAGTAGGTGTAACAATCTTGTCTTTATTTCTCTGTCTAACCTAATAACCATGCTACTTTGTAAACTCAGTTAGATTTTCAAGGTACGTTTGAGTTGCACGGCCTTGACTTGCATGCTCTGTCCATCTTCAAAAGGATGAGGCTTCCATCTTTCCTTGAAATGATCCTGTTTGAGTCTGTGTGACTGAAATCAGTATGGGGAAGACATATTTGTGATCTCTCTCAGCCATGGATGGATTCAAGAGGAAATGTGATAGTGTTGTGTTTATGGTTTTTGCCAGATGGGTTGCTGGATGGGAAAAAGAAGGTTATTTTTTATTTCTCTTGCAGACCACTGACCCAATATTTTGTAGTTGGTTTAACACTTGTGAACTTCTTGAAACTTATCTTACAGAGTTTTAAAATGTGTTGGTTGCACTGGAAGGCCAGGTTTGTGTTACCTGAAATGATTTGTTGGATGTTATGGCAATTTAAGTGAAATGGAGTGTAGACTATGTAACTCTCTTGTGAATGAAATCGTTTTTTTTGCAATACAAAATTCATGTCATTTGTTGAGGTCAGTCTTGTTTTTTGTGTTGCATGTTTTCTAGGCCAATTTACCACGTTTAAAGTCTGAATATGGTTGTTGTAATGTGTTTGTATATCAGTTCCAAAACCAAACCATTGACAGGATAACCTTAGAATTCAGAATGTTTTATTATGAATATTAGTTCACATCACAAGGATGGTTGTATTTTTTTCTTGCAAAGTTCTGGAAGTAAAAGTAAAAGAGACGTTTTCATCTAAGACTAAGCATACTTTGATTTGTGCAGCAGCTAGTGGGGGATTTTTCAATCTTAGTCTCCTGTGTATCGTAAAGCCAATATTGGTCCGTGTTTCTACATAACAGCAGTGGTAATTAAGACAACAGTAATATGGCTGTTATGAGGGTGACTATTTTTATATTACTGCAATGGACCTACAGTAAAAGTTTGCAGACCATCAGATATAATCCACTCAATCGTAGTCCGAGACAGGTGGAGTGCAGATCTTGTACCAAACTGCCGATGAAGATTCTCCTAGGGACCATAAACTTATCTAGTTCCTGTAAATATCCTATCTCTATTACATCACTGCCATAAATCCTGTGTTTTGGCTGTCATCACACTATGAAACCTTCAGATTTTCAAGGCAAGTCCTCTACACTGTCAGCTATCCATAATCTGTTGTACAGGAAATAGTATCAATTATTAAGATAATAAGATTGTGTGGTGGTGGGGTAGCCCAGTGGTTAAGCATTCGCTCATGAGGCCAAAGGCCTGGGTTCGTTTCCCCACATAGGTTGAATGTGTGGGAGAGTATGTTTCTGGTGTTCCCTATTGCTTGATATTGATAAACCATACTCACTCATTATTAAAGGTTCAACTGTATATTGTAAGAAATTTGAACATGTGTTGTATCAACATTTATCATCCAAAACTGGCTCCAACAGGAGATATGCTTGGATGAGATCAAGCGATATCTACATTGAAGATGTTGCTGCAATGAAATTGCATCACAATGCTTTGCAGACCATTGTGACGTCATTGGTTACCATGACGTCACAATTTAATGACATCACTTATGGCTCTGCTACTGAAGCTGTTAGCAGTACTTTTTACACTAAAGACACTGCTTATCACTGTCAACAAACTGAAAAAGTTGGAAGAATGATGTTGGGTGATAAATAAAATCTTGTGCTCATGTCTTTTGATATCAAATATATCAACACTACGTGATATATTTGATATCAAAAGACACTCAGGTGAGATTCTCAATATATGCTCCAGCATTCATATCCCATTAGTGTAGACCGATGCTCATGATGTCAATCACTTCATTGTCTTGTCCAGACTCGATTATTTACAGACTACCTTCATATAGATGGAATATAAAGAGTGTGTAAAAGAGAAAATGGTTTGTTTGTCTCTCTGAAACAAAACGTGATGCAGATGCGTCTTTCACTCTGCTGTCTGTCAGTAAATTAAACTTTGACACGCTGACACTTCCAAAACTTCTGCTTGTAAAATACTACTTTTGACATGTTGGCAGATCAGACCATATGCTATTAAGCTGCGATCTTGTGACAGCACATTATTTTAACCTGCAGGGTTTGCGTATTAAGTTGCTCTAACCGATAGCATTAATTATTTTTCTTAAGCATCTTTGGGAAATTGACAACGTAACATAACTACAAACTGTGGTTTCAGATGCCAAAATAGGTGGCTGCTGCTGTCTGAGACGTGCTTGAGATGTGATCATGTAATTCATTACATCCCATTGATGGCTGGCGACAAAATAACACGGAAGTGATTAGCGAAACCCCAGATTTGTGATGAGTCACTGGTGTGTTTGAATATCATCCCGATGTTTCTTACAGAGGAAAAATGGTATCTAATGCCAGTCAACTGATTTGGGATGACTTTTCTCACAAAATTATTTCTGACTGGCAAAGATATAAATGTATCGTACCAGATTAATTGACTTTTAAAAAAAAATGCTCTTGTTTTTTAACAGAAAACAACAAATTTGAATAGAATTGAATTATATCTGAAATACAAATTGGTAAAAATCCAGATTATTTTGTAGATACAGGGTGCGACAAATTAACTGGTCTACTAGACACATAAGCTGTTTTTTTATTATTTCTTTTCTCTCTCTATTGTTTGTACCACTCTCTGTGTTCGATGCTCATGTTGTCAATCACTGGATTGTCTGGTCCAGACTTGATTATTTACAGACCACTGTCATACAGTTGGAATAATGCTGAGTACGGCGTAAACAAAAAAGAAAGAAACACTCACTCACTCTTTAAACATTTCAATTACAGAGACTTGAGACTACATATTAGTCTACTTCCCTAATTATCCCCCGCCGCGCGAAAGCGCGAAGCGGGGGATATAGTATTCACGACCGTCCGTACGTACGTCCGTACGTCCCACCTGTTTGTTGCCGCGATATCTCAAGAACTAAACACTGGATTGTCTTCATATTTGGAACTATGGTGTATATACAGACTCCGCAGACACCAGTCGGTTTTGGTGACCTTGATCCCATTTTCAAGGTCACAGCAGACAAATCTGCTTTTAGAGTTGGAAAACGGTGTTGCCGCGATATCTCAAGAACTAAACACTGGATTGTCTTCATATTTGGAACTATGGTGTATATACAGACTCCGCAGACACCAGTCGGTTTTGGTGACCTTGATCCCATTTTCAAGGTCACAGCAGACAAATCTGCTTTTAGAGTTGGAAAACGGTGTTGCCGCGATATCTCAAGAACTAAACACTGGATTGTCTTCATATTTGGAACTATGGTGTATATACAGACACCGCAGACACCAGTCGGTTTTGGTGACCTTGATCCCATTTTCAAGGTCACAGCAGGCAAATCTGCTTTTGGAGTTGGAAAACGGTGTTGCCGCGATATCTCAAGAACTAAACACTGGATTGTCTTCATATTTGGAACTATGGTGTATATACAGACACCGCAGACACCAGTCGGTTTTGGTGACCTTGACCCCATTTCCAAGGTCACAGCAGGCAAATCTGCTTTTGGAGTTAGAAAACGGTGTTGCCGCGATATCTCAAGAACTAATAGCTGGATTGTCTTCATATTTGGAACTATAGTGTATATACAGACACCGCATACACCTGTCAGATTTGGTGACCTTGACCCCATTTTCAAGGTCACAGCAGGCAAATCTGTTTTTGGAGTTGGAAAACGGTGTTGCCACAATATCTCAAGAACTAATCGCTGGATTGTCTTCATATTTGGTACTATGGTGTACAGGCGGGGGATATTTCGTCACTCTGTGACAAATACTTGTTTTAGAAAAAGAGACACCCTTCAAATCTGCCATTGGGACTTATCTCTCAAAATGATACAGTCTGGAAAGGATTAAGTGAGTTAGTGAGTGAGTGAGTATGGTTTTATGCCACTTTTAGCAATATTCCAGCAATATCATGGCAGGGGACACCAGAAATGGGCTTCACACATTGTACCCATGACAGGAATCGAACCCGGGTCTTCGGCGTGATGAGGGAACGCTTGAACCACTAGGCTACCTGACCGCCACGAAAAGGAATGAGAGAAATATAGGAGTAAATCTGACGCAGGATCAGATCCACGCTTGGTTGTTGGATGGGTTACGACTGTTGCTGATTAGTTATTAACGATCTCATAACCGGATGCATATATGTATGTAATAGCATGGGTTATAGGATTACAAGTGTTGAACCAGTTAATGCCATCAAGACCTGCAGCACCTGGTGATGTACCAGGTGCTGGCCTCTGATCAGTGAACCAGGGGCCAGATTGAGGGGAATTCCTCACTAGTGTAAGGCCCCATTATTTACACTTTTAATTATACTGGCTGAATCATCCCTTGTTTACGAGAAAATAACAGATATACCGAAAATGTAATGAAATATATACCCATGCTTATCTGTGGTGCAACTTCTTTGCGTTAAGTGAACATCTGCTCTATCACCAAGTTATTACCAATTGGAACTGTATGTGTTAATAAAAAGAGATGTTCTTAATATTGGGTTAATAGTCTTTTGAAATGTTTTTCATTTGAAGTTGATGTAAAATATTAATTATTTGAGAATAAAAAATGATTTGCCTTCGCTAGAATAGAAAATTAATTTAAATGTCGTGCAGTGAGTATTTTTCTGTTTCTGTGTGAAACAGTCATTTTTTAGATAGGACAATCTTTCAAAGGAGGTTTAACTGTTTATGTATCTTGAGTTAGAATCAAGTGAGTCAGGTTTAGTGCTTGTCTGTCTCCCAGACACTAGAGAATAAAGTATTAAATGAATCCAAGGCTGAATCTTGGCGGAAATTAAGCCTCGTTCTGGGCTCCTTTTGGATTTTACTTTAAATTTTGTAAGATTAATGGATGTTGAAAGCCGAATTTGATACAGTTTGTAAATATTTACCTCTTCTGTGAGACAAATGAGCCATACCGATAGGGTGCTGACGTACCAAGTATCATGATCCGGGCACAGGCTTCAAAGACATGATCATGACATGGCAAAGGGAGGCAACTCTGTTGGCCTCCCCAATTATTAGTGACATGGCTGGACAGTCCATTTTCAGGTGGTCAGACTTGGTGCTTGGTTGATTTGATGTCAATTTATCCAGACAGCCTGTGATGATGATTATTTTACTGGGCGCTGTTAAATAGCAAGAATATTGCAGAGGGTGGCGTTAAACAACAAAGAAACAAACTAAATATAGTTGACTGCATCCAAAACGGAATGGATGGTGATGGAACAAAACAAAGGGAGATGCAGGTATCAGGATTCATGGACAAGATAATTTGTGGATCATCTCAATTTCTTGCTCTCTGACATTTCCCATCTCGTCCATTTCATGCTGATAGCACACTCATATCATTCCATACCATCAACATATTGACAGAGCCCATTGCTACAACAGTGCGCAATACCATGTGTTTATCACCTTGATTGCAGATATTTGGCAGGAACGTAAGGGTTCTATTCGTGATATATGCTGACCATGCTGTATGTGGTTCTAGCTCATACTGAGAAATTTATTTCTGGCATTTCCTGCTGTGATAGTGAATGATTTAATTTTGTGTCACACTATCTGTGTTCCTGGTTTGTCCGCTCCTGCTTGTTAGCAGTGAATGGAGAAGTTTATGATTTTGAATTTTCTTAAATGTTTGACAAAAAGATATTTTGAATTTTTTGGGTAAAATCAGGGTGTTTTTTTATTAATTGGTGGCAACATTTTCTGCAGTAATAAAAAACCCCAAAGAAATGAACTCAGCTTTTATTGTTTATTATCGATCTGAATTTTGTTTTGGTCCAAATCATGTTTTAAGCGAGTGGGCTAGGTTTGTGACCCCTTTTAACACTTATATGACATCTTAATGTTGAAGGAAATCTTAAAGTGATGCAGGGTACGAGCATTTACCACTTTGATGAATCCTACGACTTTGTCATGACCACGGGAGCACTATTAGCCTTGCTCCATGTCTGTACTGAATGATAAGCCCATGGATGTATAGTAATTCTACCCTTAGAACAGGCAAGTCTAGCTAAACAGACACTAGAGAGGCAATTCTTTGATAGGGACAACTTTTAATTATCATTATTCATATAGTCTAGAAATTATGATTTCAACTTATAATCATTTCCTCAGAGATGCAATTCTAGGCCATCAATAGTCGGTCTCACACAGTGTGAAACTGAACCATATTATTTTCCCTTCGGCCCAGCTCTTTGTATAATGCTATAGCCCTAAATGAAGCAAGTCTAGATTTTCCACAGGTTCTCCCATCTCAATGGGACCTCTTTTAATGTAGTTACATGCTTGTACCAAAATTATGTATTTTCAGAGAGTAAGCGTAAGTCTAGGACATCATGACCCTCAACTTTGTGGAAAATTGTTCAGGAATAGAATTAGTTTCATGGAAAATATTCTTGGAATAAAATACCATGTAATTATTGTTTCAAGTTGATTATATGTTCTGCCAGCATGATTAATTTGATGCAAGCTTGTGCATCTGTTTCCATCCAGAACTTACTGGCATATTGTAAGACGTGCAGTAATTCACCTGAAAGTGATCAGCAACTCCTGTCAGTGTGTTCAGACACCCGTGAGTAGCTCCAGCGTTATACAGGAGCCATGTACATTTAACTCTCGTTGTCCATCTGCTATTAGACTAACAATTAGTCTCAGAAATATGGTTATGTCATTTAAAAATAAATATCCACAAAATAGAAAGTAACTTTTATTTATCATCTTCAGTACTCCACACAGTGTAAGAGCTCTACAGTACTCCACACAGTGTAAGAGCTCTACAGCACACAGTGTAAGAGCTCTTCAGTACTCCACACAGTGTAAGAGCTCTTCAGTACTCCACACAGTGTAAGAGCTCTACAGTACTCCACACAGTGTAAGAGCTCTACAGCACACAGTGTAAGAACTCTACAGTACTCCACCACACAGTGTAAGAGTTCTAAAGTACTCCACACAGTGTAAGAACTCTACAGTACTCCACACAGTGTAAGAGCTCTACAGTACTCCACACAGTGTAAGAGATATACAGCACTCCACACAGTGTAAGAGCTCTTCAGTACTCCACACAGTGTAAGAGCTCTTCAGTACTCCACACAGTGTAAGAGCTCTACAGCACACAGTGTAAGAACTCTACAGTACTCCACACAGTGTAAGAGCTCTACAGCACACAGTGTAAGAACTCTACAGTACTCCACCACACAGTGTAAGAATTCTAAAGTACTCCACACAGTGTAAGAGCTCTACAGTACTCCACACAGTGTAAGAGCTCTTCAGTGCTCCACACAGTGTAAGAGCTCTTCAGTACTCCACACAGTGTAAGAACTCTACAGTACTCCACACAGTGTCAGGTACAAGCTCCAGTACTCCATCTGCTGTGTATAGGTTTGGTTCCCACAGTGTAAGAGCTCTACACATGCTGATCTATGCATGAATCAGGTGAAGAGAACTTACAGCTACCTGGCGTCTATTAGCAATTAAACCATGAGAGGTGATTCATTGCCTGTTGTGTTTAGCTGTGGCCTTGTGGAAACACTCCCCCGTGTAATGACAGTTGCAGGTCTCACTCGGGTCGGTCTTCTGTTGTCGGCTTTTAAGGTGCAGGATTGCATGTGGTTTTGTGGTGTGAGAGTTTTTACTGCCACAGTAATAGTTTGTTTACATGCTCACTGTTTTATCTATTTTTTGCCACTCTGTTTAATTCAATGCTAAACATGCCAGCCCTTATTCATTGACATGCATCATTAATCAAGTTACCTTTTTGTTTGTACACAATCTCACATGCCATGTTATAACTGAAATACTGTTCAAAGCGGTGTTAAACCAGACTCACTCACTCATACATCAAGTTGACGCTCAATGCTACAGCTAAAATACTGTTCAAAGCGGCATTAAACCAAAGACACACACTCACACATCAAGCTGTAATGCCTTGATATAACTGAAATACTGTTCAAAGCGGTGTTAAACCAGACACACTCACTCACACATCAAGTTGACACTCAATGCTACAGCTAAAATACGGTTCAAAGAGGCATTAAACCAAACACACACATCAAGCTGTGATGCCTTGATATAACTAAAATACTGTTAAAAGCCAAAACCAGACTCACTCACTCACACATCAAGTTGACGCTCAATGCTACAGCTAAAATACTGTTCAAAGCGGCATTAAACCAAAGACACACACTCACACATCAAGCTGTAATGCCTTGATATAACTGAAATACTGTTCAAAGCGGTGTTAAACCAGACACACTCACTCACACATCAAGTTGACACTCAATGCTACAGCTAAAATACTGTTCAAAGAGGCATTAACCAAACACACACACACTCACACATCAAGCTGTGATGCCTTCATGTAACTGAAATACTGTTCGTTGGCACAACAATCTCTGCATAGTGACATAATGTTGCTAAAAATGAAACTTAAATTATTAATTGGGACTGTTATAAATGGACACCACTGATACAATTCCCAGTTTGATATCAGCAAAAACCATCTCAATGAGACTGGTTCTTGGATGTGTTTGTGTTGCAGCCTTTTTTAATTTATAGAGACCCATTTCATTTGTGATATACTCAGTGAATCGATTTTTACCATTATCCCACTTTGGACTACCATTTAGGGCATACATGATTAAAAGAACTTTGAAAGTAACAGACAACTTTGGACGTTTGGTAGCTTTGCTGAAGGCTGGACTGAAAGAAAAGATCTCAAATGTGTAGTCATTCTATCCTCCTAATTGGCAAGTCTAGATATGTGGACAGTACGTAAGGACTCAAGTCTCATATAGGGACAACTTGTTCTTATTATTTACATAATCTAGTACTTATGATTTAAACTGAAAATTAGTCCTTTAGAGACGGGTGCAAGTCAAGGCGTTTGGCATATCTGCAGTATATACCATTTTATGAATGTTTCAACTAATTTAACCAGTGTGTTATTTGTTTATGTGATTGTTGTGCTTTGTATCATAAGTGAGTGGCGTTTATTGTTTACTATTGTAACACTGTTGCATCAATATCACAAAATTATGTATTTTCAGAGAATAAGTGTTAGTCTAGGACACTATGACCCTCAACTTTGTGGAAAATTAGTAAGGAATAGAATTAGTTTCATGGAAAGTACTCTTGGCATAAAATACCATGTAATTGTTGTTTCAAGTTGATTATATGTTCTGCCAGCAAGATTAATTTGATGCAAGTTTGTGCATCTGTTTCCATCCAGAACTCCCTGGCATACAACTGGTGACCATTTTGGGAATCAAACTCAAGTCTTTGGCCAAATTAGTGAATACTTTAACCATTTGGCTATTCCACCACCCTTTGCAAGAGAATGGCCTCAAGAAATTATCTTTGCACTTTGTCCTCATGTAGGGAATTGAACCTGAGTCTTCTGTGTGACTAGCTAACACATTAACCACTTGGCTACTTGCTTCATCTCAACCGGAAGAAATGAGATATTAATCTTTGTAACTTGCAGACGTCAGAATGACATTGGGTAGAATGACATAGTAATATTTCAAAAAAGAAATCAATTGGGAAAAATGTTGCTAAAAAGCGTAACTTTACTCAATAACAGCAACTGCTATAAATAGACGCCATTGATTCGATTTCCGATTTTGAAATAATCAATTTTACATTTCTAAAGTTTCGATCAATTTTACACCCACTGGATTTTGTAAATTGATTCCTGCCTGTCATTGTAAACAGACACATCCCACACACCTTCAGCAGTCAGATTATTCCCAAACCTTGCCAATCTCACAGCTGACAGCTACCCGTCACATGTAATCATTCATGTACTCACTTAAAGAATCCATTTCCCCTTGCCCCCCCCCCCCCCCCGCTTCTATGGCCATCCCATCCCCTACTTCAGCAGCTAACGCTCAGTTCACTCAGTTCCGTGGTTCCAGACTCACTTTCATATTGCTACAATGATGATTTCATTTTATTACGTCCACATCAAAGGGAAGCTGGGAGGTTGTGTGAAGGCTGCTCTCAGTACTCCAATAATTGAGGCTGTGATTATGTTTTTGATGAAGAGGGGTGTGAGGATGGTGATCTTGAAAGAGTTGTCTCCCTTGGATGATTGCACCATGTGCCTTTTGAAGCATTTAACATATAGTCCCTGAAAGAAAGCCGTGTGCAAGGTTAAATAAAATAATTCTGTTAGGAACCCTCCAACGTTAAAAAATTGTAATTTCAGAGAGCTGAGAATGGGTTGATTAGAGACTGCTAGAGCTGAGAATGATTCAGTATGGACTGCTAGAGCTGAGATGGGGATGAGATGCATTAAGATTTTTAGTAGTGGAACTTCATCAATCAATAATATATGTATAATAGTTGCCTGAATCTTTGCACATTGCGAAGCCAAATAGATAACATGTGTGTCAATGATAAATTTAACTATTTATTTTTTGCAGGCCGAGACTTTTGCAGCAGTATTTTGTGTGGACCAATTACATACAGTTGCAATTATTTTGTTGAACACAGTGTTGAATGTTCTGTTTTTTGTTTGCAGTAAAAAGACTGATGACAACCAGTGGTGGGAGTTGTTTGACCCGAACACGTCCAGGTTCTACTACTACAATGCCACGAGTCAGAAGACGGTCTGGCACCGACCACAGAACTGTGACATCATTCCGCTAGCTAAACTACAGGTGAGCTTGGACACTTTGTTCTCCAAATTACCAGGTTAATCAACCCGTGAAGATCCAGAGTAGAATAGGTCTTCAGCAACCCATGCTTGTTGTAAGGGGTGACTAACGGGATCGGGTGGTCAGGCTTGCTGACTTGGTTGATGCATGTCATCGATCCCAATTGCGTGGATTGATGCTCGTGATATCAATCACTGGATTGTCTGGTCAAGACCCGATTATTTATAGACCGCCGTCATATAGCTGGAATATTTCTGAGTGTGGCATTAAACAACAAATAAACAAACAAACAAACAAACAAAGTATTCATGATGTGATAACATCACAAACATGTCCACAGCCTGTCATGTGATACCATCATGGATACAGTGGACGTCTATATTTGTCGTCAGTTTAAACCCCGCCTGTGTCAGGGTGAGAATGGCCAGTTGAATATTGTGATATATTATAATTTACAGTGGCTACTATGTGTGTTAGTTACGTGTGTGTTAGTTACGTAAAAATATGTACCCAAGTGGCTGTTTGTGTTAGATTTGCAAGTGGTTAGAATTGGTCCTTCGGAACGTATGGTAGTCAAAAGAGGGGGTTAATAGATTGGTGGTCGGGCATGGTGACTCGATGGATGGATGTCATCGTACCCGACAGTGTGGATCATTTCTAATAATATCAATCACTGGATTGTCTGGACCAGTCTCTATTAATTACAGACCACTGTCATATAGCGGGAATATTTGGTATGAATAAAGAAATAGGGCACATTTCTCTGGCATTGAACAAAATGTTATGTCTCCCACATTGATTTTTATTTTCTTTATGTTCTTTTAAGAAAAAGAAACACTCATAAACAAACAGGATTGCATTCGAAGAATTAGTCTGCCTCAGAGTCCCTGAACCACACTGATTTTCATTTTTATAACGTCTTCGATTCAAAAGAAACGTTCATAAACAAACAGGTTTACGGTCGAAGAATTAGTCTGTCTCATGGTCCCTAAACCATATTATTTTCCCTTCCGCCCATTCTCTTACTGTAAATCCATTGTCCTAAATGAAGCAAGTCTACATATGACACAGGTTCTGAATCTCCCAAATCACTAGGGTTCCTTTTAGTCTAACAAAGTAGGAGCAAGTGTGTGGAGTCATTTTGGCCGTTTGTGCTGGTCTAGGGGAGACAACTCTTCTGGGACAGGAGGAAGCAGTCTGTCTTCAGTTTGATTGCCATGCTTCGTGAAGAAATAAGTAAGATAGACATTTGATTTTTTCTTCTTTCCAAAATTGAAATATTGTAAGAATTTTCATGACTATTCCAAATGATTTTTTTCATATTGTAGCGAAATAAATTTAAATAAATAATGTTATATAGGGAATGAAACATTGAGAAGCAACAAGCCAGTTACATGTAATGTACTCTCATTTGAGTGAGTGAGTTTATTTTTCCACATCTTTTGACAATATTCCAGCAATATCACAGCGGTAGACACCAGAAAGGGGCTTCACACTTGTACCTCTATATGGGGAATCAAACCCGGACCTTTCATCAAACACTTTGACCACAAGGCTGCCATGCTCATTTGAAAGAATACTGAACACTCAACAGTTAAACTCTAAAAATAATTTGATCTTACCTAAACTTATTTCCCCTACTCTTACATAGGATGTGGACTTCAAAGACAAGGACTTCCTGTGTTTCAAAAACAGCGCCACACATGGTGCCACACCTCTTGCTGTTAAGGAAAGATTGGTAGTTGGTGTTTATGTAGTTGGGGAAATAAGCATCTCACTGTCGTTATTCTACGTTAAAGTGTAGAGGTTACAGTCTTGTTTGTTTGTTTGTTTGTTTGTTGTTTTATGCCACACTCAGCAATATTCCAGCTATATGAAGGCGGTCTGTAAATAGTCTGGACCAGACAAGCCAGTGATCGACATGAGAATTGTTCTATGCAGTTTGGATACAATGACATGCACAAACCAAGTCAGCGAGCCTGACCACCCAATCCCGTTAGTCGCTTCTTACGACAAGTGGGGCAGTCGGGTAGCCTCGTGGTTAAAGTGTTCGCTCATCACGCCGAAGACCCGGGTTCGACTCCCGACATGGGTACAATGTGTGAAGCCCATTTCTGGTGTCCCCCGCCGTGATATTGCTGGAATATTGCTAAAAGCGGCATAAAACCATACTCACTCACTCACTCACTCACTCACTCTTACGCCAAGCACAGTCGCCTTTTATGACATCAAAGAACTAAGATCACTTTTTGGAAAGAGTAGCCATGATGTTTTCTACTGGTCTAATACAGTGTACAAAATAAAGCATGAAAATCAAGGGACTTTAGCTATAGCCCAAATGTTCATGGTTAAGATTTAGGTGTCCCCAGATTCAGACACCATAGGAGAACATGTGTGTGACCAGTCCCTTATTTCCCATAATGCTGAGTGCCGGGCAAGGTAACAACATGTACCATCCTTGAGTGAATGAGTGAGTGCGTTGGGGTTAACACTGCTTATAGCAGTATTCCAGTTATATCACGGCGTGTCAGCTTATTGTGGGAGGAAAGCCCGAAGTGATGCAGATCTCAGACATTTATCACTTTGGTGAAACCCATGAGCACGGGTATAGTGATGACAAACCTAGAAACGTAATCGGGGTGAACAGGGATTCGAACCCACAATCATAGGCTTCTGGCGTGCCCAAGGGACGCAACTCTGCACAGCGAGTCGTGGCGCCTTAGACGACTGGGCCATACCATCTTTGAACGTCTGTTAGTATGACATGGCTGGAGATGGGCAGACGCACTATCCACTAAACCACAGGCAGTCTTCCCGGACATGATGAAGGCATGTTAAATAGTTGAAATATTTCAAATGTGTTGTGCGGCTATCTGAAATGTATTGACTGCATGCAGTATGGAAACAACAAACCCATAAACATACACCCAACAATAAAGAAGAAGCTATAGAATAATTGAATAATAAATAGATAATAAATAAATAATAAATAAATAATAAGTAAGTAATAAGTAAATTGTCAGTAAATTGTCAGTCTTTCTTCAAATGTGACCAGCAATGATACTTTTATTGTTAATAATGTTGTTTATCATGAAATGGTTGGTGTTATTGATAGGATAAATCAGTCAGATAAACTTGGTATCATTATATGACAAATATGCAAATGAATCCGACTTTTAGTAAGGCTTGCATAATATAATTTTTGTTCATGATATATTATATTTACCATATGAAAACACACTTGGTGAACAATCTCTATACTTTATTTGTTTGTTTGTTGTGAGCCATACTCAACAATATTCCAGCTATGTGATGGTGGTCTCTTAAAAATCCAGTGATTGACATCATGAGCATTGATCTACACAACTGGTATACTGTGACATGCATCAACCAAGTCAGATAGCCTGACCACCCAATCCCGTTAGTCACCTTGTACAACAAGCAATTCTAAGCCTGATCTTCGTTGGTTTGATACTATGTGACAATATGAACACGTGACACATTCAGCGACTATCTCTCCTTTTTGAACCGACTATAAAGAATAAGGTTCACTAATCTATATGTTTCTTTGAATACAAACAAGTTGAACAGATTTATTTAACTAAATACAGTATGTAAAGTTAGGAAGATATCAGGTAGCAGTTGCCCAATTATCTCTGCAGAGTTGTGTCCCTTGGGTATGCCAGAAACCTGTGGTCGTGGATTTGAATCCTGGTTATGTTTCTGGGTTTGCAAGCACCAAAGCAGCAAACGTCTAAGATCTGCATCACTTCGGTCTTTCCTCCCACATCAAGCTCAAACACTGTGATATAACCAGAATACTGTTCAAAGCAGCATTAGGGACGGTCGGGTAGCCTAGTGGTTAAAGCGTTCGCTCGTCACGCCGAAGACCCGGGTTCGATTCCCGACATGGGTACAATGTGTGAAGCCCATTTCTGGTGTCCCCTGCCGTGATTTTGCTGGAATATTGCTAAAAGCGGCGCAAAACCATACTCACTCACTCACTCACTCAAAGCAGCGTGATACCCGTCTCACTAAGTCACTCACTCACTCACTCACTCACTCACTCACTCACTCACTCACTCACTGTGACAGTATGCCATGAATATGACTGACCACATGAGTGCGGAAATGTTTATTCCGTTCACGGGTTGCCATTGACAGTGAGTCACCCTGGAGGCTCAACAGGAACCAGGGGTCTCTTTCACTGACTCATTTCAAAGTTTATTGTCACTGCATCCAAAAGTTGAAAAGTAAATTGTGTTAACAGGATTTGAAACTGGTTACTAATAGTGTTATTTATGGGTTTGCATTTTGAAAGTCAGATTTGGGGCCAGAAAATGGAGGTGATTATTCTGTTTCTAATTCTCCTGTTGTTGGAAGTGTTTAACTTGTCTGTGTGGTATGTCTGGTTGCATTGACAAGGCCCTTCTAGGAGGTGCAGAGTAGATGTAGAGCAGGGTTAGAAATTGGCACTAGTCATGTAGTCCTTGCCAAACTGCCCAATAGTAAAGGTATCATAAGGACAAGTAGAAATTTGCCATTTTTAAGGGTTTTGCTATATATTATCATTATACGGACTAGTGGACCAAAAATGTTAGTTTCTACCGCTGTAGAGACTAGGATAGCTGTGGGAAGCTGTGCAAGCTTTTTTTGACACCTGCGCCATCATATTTGAAGTTTTAGGAAACTTAATGTCTTCGCAAAGTGTTTTTGTGAGTTTTTTTTACATCTGTGGTAATTTCATATGTTCTTTTACATCAATCAATCTTTGATCCACTTTCAAATCATCCATCTTCCAAAACACCCTTCATAAGACCCAGTCAACCAGCAATATTCATCATTGTCATCGTCATTTGCTGTGCAAAGTTGCCTCCCTTTGGCATGCCAGAAACCTGTGATTGTGGGTTCGAATCCCGGGTTTGTCGGATTATGTTTCTGGGTTTGTCAGCACCAGTCCCCTGCTTATTTGTTTCACCAATGTGGTAAACATCTGAGACATGCAGCATATCAGGCTTTCCTCCCACATCAAGCTGATGCACCCTGATATGAATGGAATTCTGTTCAAAGCTGTGTTAAAACCAACTCACTCACTCACTCACTCACTCACTCACTCACTCACTCACTCACTCACTCACTCACTCACTCACTCACCTAGTGGTTAAAGCGTTCGCTCGTCACGCTGAAGACCCGGGGTTCGATTCCCAACATGGATACAATGTGTGAAGCCCATTTCTGGTGACCCCTGCCGTGATAATGCTGGAATATTGCTAAAAGTGGCGTAAAACCATATTCACTCACTCACTCACTCCTCCCTGTATGTATACCTACCATCATGTCCTTGTAATCTTTTAACAATAAAGTTGCAGGATTGGTGATTGATAGCCTGTTTTGTTGTTGATGACTTATGTTGTTTTGTTGTTGATAACCTGTTTTGTTGTTGATGACTTATGTTGTTTTGTTGTTGATAACCTGTTTTGTTGTTGACGACTTGTGTTGTTTTGTTGTTGATGACTTATGTTGTTTTGTTGTTGATAACCTGTTTTGTTGTTGACGACTTGTGTTGTTGTTTCCAGACTCTGAAACAGAACACAGAGGTTCGGGGCGGTGAGGAGGCACGACTCACATCTGTCAAATGTGAAATGGGCACCCAGACACCAGACAGACAATCGGTATGATATTGTCTATTTCAGGTTCAAACCTGGCCTTCAGACTGACAGAAATAACACAGGTTAATTCAGTTAAAGTACCCAGTTGAATCTGCACGACAATTTCACAAACTTGATTTCGATTTTGTTGCATGATTTTGATTGGACGATGCATGGACTCGTTAGTCCAGCCAAAATGTAACTCCATAATACCCGCCTAGTTTTGCAAGGGTGGAAACTGGACTTTTATAGTCAGTTAGACCGCCTCCGTGGTCTTGTGGTAGAGCGTCCGCCCGGAGAGCGGAAGGTCCGGGGTTCGATCCCCGGCCGCGTCATACCAAAAGACGTTAAAAGATGGTACTTGTTGTTACTCTGTCTGGCGCTCGGCATTAAGGGGCTAAAAAAAGGACTGGTCGGCTCGGAGTCAGTATACTGTGTCTGAGTGGGGTATTCATGTTAAACTGTGGCATGGTATCTCAGTGTGCTAGCACTATAAATCGACATCAGTCCGGACTAGTACAAGCAGCCACACAAACACACACACGTACATGCACGTCGCTATATAAGTGCAATAATCTTGGACGCGACGTTAAACCCAATTTCACCTCACCTATAGTCAGTTAACTCCCTTGCCTCGGGAAGATGGGCAAACCGTGAACATCAAGGTGGGTGGGATGAATAGAATGGCTGGTGGTCATTGTAGGTGGGGGCATCATTGGATTTTGATGGGAACAAGGTGATCAGTGTTATAGAATCTAGATGCTGAAATACCTACAGATGCTCCATTTATGTTAGTTGGGCAGTATCATGGAGGAAAACGTCAAAATAAGTGATTCAGTTTAAATGCTAATATTGAGGACATATTAAAGAACATGCAATTATGTATGTCTGTTTCCTTGTGATGTCTTGTAAGCTACTTCCTGTAAACTGTCACTATGGTGGATCTCACATCTGGCAAAACGGAAAACAGGACGGGGACTGGGAATATGTGAATTATATCCGTGAAGATCCGGGTTTGAAATGATCATCAGGAACCCACGCTTGTTTGAAGCAACTAACAGGATCGGGTGGTCAGATTTGGTGACTCTGTTGATGCATGTCATTGTATTCCAATGGCATGGATCATTGCTGATGACAGCAATCACTGGATTGTCCAGTCCAGACTTGATTATTTACAGACTGCTATATTATAATGCTCTGAAATACTGTTGAGTGTGGCGTCACGTCACACACACTCCGAAAAACACAAAACTTTTGATGTAACCTTTGCTCAATTTCTTTACTTGAATTTTTCTAACCACACACTTTGTATAAGGAGGTAGGTTATAAAAAATAGAGAAGTATAAACAGAGAAATGTAATATTATGCAAAAAAATCCCAATTCAATTCATGGCGCTTGTCGTAAGAGGCAACTATCGGGATTGGGAGGTCAGGCTCGCTGACTTGGTTGATGCATGTCATCGTATCCCAATAGCGTGGATTGATGCTCATGATGTCAATCACTACTTTGAACAATATTTCAGTTATAATCATACGGTGTCATGTTGGAGAAAGCCCAATGGCTTTAGGCATTTAAATTATTTTGGAGAAACGCACAAGGATGGGTATGGTGCTGACAAACCTGAAGACATGATCAGACTAAACTGGGATCTGACCTCATGATCATGGCAACTTAGATCTGGATCGGGCAGTCAGGATCGCAGACTTGGTTGATGAACATCATCGTATCCCAGTTGTGTAAATCAAAGCTCATGATGTTAATCATTAGATTGTCTGGTCAAGATTTGATTATTTACAGACCTCCGTCATAAAGCTGGAATATTGCTGAGTGCGGCATCAAACAACAAACAAAGAAGCATCACATTGGCGCAAAACTTGTTTCAATTATTTTGAAAATAATTGTAAGGGGATACAACCAACAAATAATCAGTTTACCGTGACCTTCATACGAGGCGTTTGCCTGCCATACAGTTGGTTCCATGTAGAATGCGTTCTGTGACTATCATGTACAGTGTAACATAGTTACCTCATGTATCACAGTAATCATAGTGTTCCTGCAGCCATTGACACCAAATATATCTGTTTTCAATTTGAGGTTTCATATGACAATATATTATTTAGGTCAAGGTTGTTTTGATATGTGACGTTGGATCCTGGTGTTGTTGACTACAGTGAGAGATTGTCTGTCCTGTAGTGAGTGTCCATCAGTCCTTCGTGTAGGATGTAAGGTAGTGCTGGCAGTGTTGGAATCAACCCTCAGTAGCCATGGGTCGTCTAGAGGTTATGGCGTTTGCTGATCATATTAAAAGTCTGGATTCAAATCTCCAACTTTTAAATTTAAGAAACGGAAAGGGAGGGGGTTGGGGACTGTACGAATCCATTATTGTTGTTCTTGTCTACAGATGAATAAACCATACTTAAGACATAAATTGCAGTTTAAAGATAAACAAAACATTTTTTATGATACAGTGTACTTTTTTGGGAACATTTTGATGTTTTTTGTCATATTCTAGTCTTTGTTAGGAAATTAGCGTCAAGTCAATTGCATTTCATTATTTTAAGTTAACATGTGATGTTTTGTTCATATGACTATAGTTAATCAGTCATGATAATATAGTCATATAAAAGAATTAGGTGTTCTTTAACTTCTTTCAAGTAGTATTCATATAAAATCTGTGTCAAATACTTTTGAGAAAAGATATGTTGTTGTTTTATGTCTTTTGAGTTGAATATGATGTTCAGGCTTAGTTTGTTGTCTGTTGCTAAAGACGAGGCTGGCCTAGTCTGTCTTACAGACCCTGATACAAATATATATCAAATACAGCCCATGCAAGTCTATAATGTTTGGCAAGTCTAGATCACTGCAGTATCTGAAAATGAAGAGAGTCACTGGGCTCCTTTTTATTATATTTTTATTAAGATAACTGAACAACTGTTTTTTTATGTAGGATATGTTCATTTCAGAGACTAGATGTTAGTCTAAGGCTGGCCCTGTGGTTCAAGCGTACATACGTCACAAGTAATCCGAGGTTTTATTCCCAATCACGGATCGATTGGTCATCCAAGCAGATGTCTGGTTCAGTGGCGTAATTCTTTGCATGCTTCAGCTTAAAGTATTTGGTATCAAATTCAATTGAGGGTTCATATTTTAAAGGGAACAAAAAGACCTAAGAATAGATTCTATCTATTGTATATGTATAGCAAGACTTTATGGAGTAATTGATCGTCTTACAAAGTCAGTTCGACTCGGCTGTTGACATTCCTAGATGTTTATGGTTGTTCATGTGCTATTAAGCAGAACAATCAGAACATTTAGCAAGTATCATCAAGCCATTCATGTATCAAAATCTTATCATTTACTTTTCATAACTCAGGAATTTGCTAAATTACAGGTGTAGCATCAGCATTCAAAATGATGGTTCCACCCTATGGTGAAGCTCCGAGTTGAAGGGGCTACAAGCTTGAGTGGAGAGCGAGCCTTCATTCAGTCTGATGTACCTGCATGTACAACTATTTACAACAAAGGGATGACAAAAACATGACTCATGGGCTCTCGTCCCCAGTAGGGGCTAGATGTACCGTAGTTAACTTGATTTTAGCATATTCTTTACATCTATCAAACATTCACCCTTTGTGTGATCACAAAGTTTGTTTTTTTATTTGTTGAGTCAGTGCTTGATATTGACAACAATGTGTCAGTGGTTCAAAGGAAAAATCTAATCATCCTGTTATATCTCTACAAGACACAATGGTTCTGACCTGAAAGGGTTTTAAAAGGTATTACTAGAATGAGAAACCAGTTACAGCTTGGTAAAAGGCAACTATGCTTGTCGTAAGAGGCAACTATTGGGATTGGGTGGTCAGGCTCGCTGACTTGGTTGATGCATATCTTTGGTCCCAATTGCGTGGACCGATGCTCATGATATCAATCACTGGATTTTCTGGTCAAGACTCGATTATTTACAGACCGCCGTCATATAGCTGGAATATTGCTGAGTGCGGCGTTAAACAACAAACAAGCTAACTGAAATAGGTTGAAAGGCATCATTGATAACATGTCAGCACATTTGTTAGAGTGAGTGAGTGAGTGATTTGGGTTTAACACCACTTTGAACAGTATTCCAGTCATATCATGGCGTGTCAGCTTAATGTGGAGGAAAGACCGAAGTGATGCAGGTCTCAGACGTTTACCTCGTTGGTCAAACCCACGAGCATGGGTATTGTGCTGACAAACCTAGAAACATAATTGGGGCGAACTGGGATTCAAACCCACAATCATAGATTCAGGAATGCAAGGAATGCAACTCTGCACAGCGAATTGCGGTGCCTTAGATGAGTGGGCCACCTGTGCCCCCATGTTTATTAGAGCATTTACGGTAGATAGAAGCAGACCTGAGGAAGCCAAGTGTACGATCAACAGTCAGTCAGTGCCTTGGTGCATGAATCATCAAGAGGACAGTCTGATGCTGTTGACCTCAACTGGTTGTGTAAACAGTTGGAATAATGGAAAATGGCCTGAAAGAGGGTACAGGGCATGCATAAATTTGAAAATTTGAATTAGAAGATATTTCCATTTTTTTGTGGATCCTTGGTTGAAAAACATAATTCTTGGATTCAAGCATTGCGTATTTTACCTGGATGGTGGAATGTGCTGTGAACTTGTGCAGATTACTGGAATCTAGAGGAGCATTGAGACTGTTGAAAAAATAGGACAGTGATTCCTGATTGGATCTTGCTACCTGGGGCATTTTGAATTGTTGTTGAATCAAATGTGTTGGATTCAAACTGTTCATGGGAATATTTCCCTGAGGACCACGGTTATTGTGTGGCAGGAGACCACGGTTATTGTGTGGCAATGATTCATGGATGAAATATATGAAAATACCATGCAAATGTGTATGGTTGTGTACAGAATTATTTGCATTTATGAAAGTATTGATACACACAGTAGGCGTTAAATCACGGTGAAGTGTTAAAGAAGAAATATGTGTGATTCAGCTGCGTTGAAATTCAATCACCGTTGCTGTTAATTTAAAAAATAAATATATATTTTTTTAATTTTTAACCTGATGATTCATTGGTCTCACCGTCTTTTGAAAAGAGTACCTGACAGCAATTGTGCTAAAAGTAGACTGATTATATTGTTATCGTGAGGTGTTAAAGAAATATGTGTGATTCATCTAATATGAAATTCAATCACCGTTGCTGTTAATTTTTTTCTTCAAATTTACTATTTTACCTGATGAGTCATTGGTACATGCTTAAAAAAAAATACCTGTCAGCTATTGTGTGTGGTAGAAGTGTTCTGCTATACAGTTACGAAAACATTCCCAACACATGCTTCACTCACTGTGGGTGAACGGTCAGTAGCTGTCAATCTTCTCACTGAGTGACATGTGATCCTTCAACATTGACAAATATTGAAGTTCTGTGACAAAAGACTTGTTCTTTTCTTGTTAGGGTTGGTTGGGTGTGTAAATAATCGCCAAGATGGGTTAGAGGTTAATTCAATGTAGCTGGACCACAGAAGGATGCCGAGTGACATTTTGTCTGTCGCAATACATGCACCATGGGAGGAAGTCGCACATTTACAGACCTTGAAATTGACGCTTGGGCTGCGACTGCTAGTCTGAAATTGACGACATAGTGTGTGTGGATCAATATGGTGCACCACGGACCTTAGACGTAATCAGTGTGGAAAAAAACACGTTGAAAGTGACCGGGATACTGGAACGTGTGCTGTGTATTTGTGACAGTTGTTCATTTTGCATCGGTAATGACACGAAGAGGTGAAGGCAGTGTTATTGCAGCTGCAACAGTTGTGGATTTCTTGTCTGATAGGCAGGCGTTTATTTCTGTTTTGGAGACACCTGAACATGGATTTATTCAGTTGGGCTACAGAGGCATTTTGGGGATGATTGCACAGCTGAATGCGATATGTTGACTGGCGGCAGTATTTGTGCACATTAAAGTTAATGACAGTGTAGATTCGTGAGGAGATTGTTTTCTTTGTGCCTGCAGATGCTATTATTCATATTTGGTGTGCCCATGTATTGTAAAAAAATATTTATGTTTCCATAAGTATATTTTGAATGCCATTTGTGAGAAAATAATATGTTGTTTTCCTAAAACAAGTTTTGAATTACTATATAATTGATAATTATAGTTAATTATTCTATCAATTTTAGAATTTAAGAAACCTGGAATTCCTGAAAGAAGGGATTTGTTTCTTTAAAATGTAGACCTTGACAATTTGAGCAGTTGGTGTCATGTTAGTTTACATGAGTTTCTGAATAATATGTGGTAGAAAAGAATAAGTTTATTTGCAAAAAGGCCTCAGGAGACACACAGCAAGTGCAGATAATTCCTCATCTGCAGTGCCTTGTCAGTTAAGTAACAGGTTTCATTCTGAAATTGACATGCAATATACGTGAGTTCAGCTGAAACTGACAGCTGTAAACTGGGGATATACATTTCATAAAATCAATTTCAGGGTTTCAGAGTATAAAATCAATTTAAGTAGAATCTGTTTGATAAATGTTTAAAAAATGTAAACAGATGAAGAATAGGAGCTTTTCCTAAATTGTAACAAGATAAATTTATTGAGAAGACTTCAGGAGTAGCATGTTGATTTCATTAAGAAAGTGTTCTGGATACTGTAATACTGTGCCAAGGAAGGCTGGATTTGAATATAGCATGGCGTATTCATTGCTTAAGAAGCCATCAAGTTAAGTAGCTGTTGTTTAAATGGCCATCCTGACCCATTCCTTATGCACTGACTTGCTAGAGGTGAAGTTAGTTTCCGAGAGGAAGCTTTAAAGCCTGTTGTACACTTAATAAATAGCTGGTGCTATGCTGGCTGAATAAACTCCCATTTAAGAATATTTACGACCAGATCTGGAAGTGCAGGGTTTTATTGAACCTGAAACCTTTTCATCATTTTCGACATGTAATCAGCGAGGGCATTGATCGGAAGGCGTATACTTTTCATGAATTTCACACTCGTTTACGCGTTGTTGACAGTAACGTCCTACGCTGCATGAGCATTTTGGCTCATAGGTTAAGGCTTCAACTGCAACATGCAAACAGATCGATGTACTTATGATCATCCGGAAATGTAAACAGAGGCGGGATTCTTAGGTGACATTGACAAGCCCAGGAATGAAATGAACGTTTCCTTGTTGTTAGTGCAGCATTGTGGTGCTGGATAGATGGCTGCTCACGATGCAAATCGACAGCTATTAACAGAAATTAGAGTACTTGTGAAAAGTCAGAGCTGTGTCAATCAGCTGGGAGCAACACTGAGTCCTTGTGTGGACCAGAAATGGGATTGTTTGTAGGACACAGTGTTATGCTGCTCCTCTGATAGTAATCCTCATCTCTTTGGGAGTGGAGTTGTGGATAGTTTGGAAATCTTTGGAGTACTGATTTCATAAGTTGCATATATTGTTTCATGATTTTGTGACATAGAATGGATGCCTGGTTTGAAGCTACATTTGTTATGTCAGTTTAGATTATGCTTTGATGAGTTGAGTTTCTAGTTTCACATGTCACTGTGACTTGTGTTATGTTTAAACAGCTGGATATTACTGGGACTCTGTGTTTGTGCGTCTGACAGCCGATGTCACGTTTCTTTCAAGATGTGCAACAGTTGTAATAGGAAATGCATACACGACAATATTACTGAAACCGATACCCTGATCCACCAGTGGTGCTTTTTCAACTAAATCTACGTGGGTGTAAATGGACTTTGAGGATTCTGGGATTGTTGTCAGTCATGAGCAATTATGAAACTGAAATACTCATCGATTACAGGACATCAACAAGTGTGTTAAAGAAGGTGCAAATTTGATGCAGTGAAATTGACATGCAATGAGTGACGGAATGGATTTCGTGACGTTTCTGACAGCGAACATAGATGGGTTATCCAATGCTGTTATCACAATGATGGGAAACACTATCTCTCACTCCTACTCTGAAATAACGCTGTGTTTGTTGATATCGTCAGTGACTATTTTATATGGTTTTCTCCTGTTTTGGCGACAGAGACGGGAACATGTACGAGCAGGGTCGTTGAAGAATTCAAGTCAAAGCAGTCCCAGGAGCTCCCGAAAGGTACGTATTTGATTTTTGTTATATTGCTCGTGTAATTAGTGTCCTGCAAAGAACTGCATGTCTACCAAGTCAGAGCCATGTCATCAGTCCCATCTGTTATGTAAGTGAGGTAGGAGCGACTGTTTTTAGTAGAATCCTGCTACAGGGCATGGATATGTTTTGTTGGTTGGTTGTTTAATGCTGCACTCAGCAGTATTTCAGCTATTCAATGGCAGTCTGTAAAATAATCAAATCTGGTCTCAAATCTTGATCAGACAATCTAGTGATTGACATCATGAGCATCAATTTACACAACTGGGATACGATGACATGCATCAACCAAGTCAGTGATCCTGATTGCCCGATCCTGATTTAAATTGCCATGATTGTGAGTTCAGATCCCAGTTAAGTCTGATCATGTTTTCAGATTTGTCAGCACCATACCCGTCCTTGTGCATTTCTCCAAAATAATTTAAATGCCTAAAGGCATTGGGCTTTCTCCAACATGACACCTTATGATTATAACTGAAATATTGTTCAAAGTAGTGATTGACATCATGAGCATCAATCCACGCTATTGGGATACGATGACATGCATCAACCAAGTCAGCGAGCCTGGCCTCCCAATCCCATAAGTCGCCTCTTATGACAAGCATAGGAATTTTTTGTATAATATTAAGAAACATTTCTCTTTTTATACTTCATTTCATCAACCAAGTCAGTGATCCTGACTGCCTGATCCTGATTTTAATTGCCATGATCGTGAGTTCAGATCCCAGTTTGGTCTGATCCTGTCTTCAGGTTTGTCAGCACCATACCCGTCCTTGTGCGTTTCTCCAAAGAGGTAAATGCCTGAAGCCTGCAGTACAGTCTCTCTCCAACATGAAGCCGACATCTTTTGATTATAACTGAACTATTGTTCAAAGTGGTATTAAACCAAACTTACTCATGCATCAAGTTGACATGCCGTAGTATAACTAAAATACTGTTCAACGAGGTGTTAAACCCAACTTACTCACTTACTCCTGAGAATCAGATTGGCTGGTCAGATTCCGGGTTGGAATGAGTGAGTGAGTGAGTTGGGTTTAACGCCGCTTTTAACAGTATTCCACTTATATTGGGGCGTGTCAGCCTAATGTGGGAGGAAAGCCCGAAGTGATGCAGGTCTCAGACGTTTACCACTTCGGTGAAACCCACAAGCACGGGTATGATGCTGACAAACCTAGAAACTTAATCGGGGCGAACCGGGATTCGAACCCACAATCATAGGTTTCTGGCTTGCCCAAGGGACGCAACTCTGCACAGCGAATTGCTGTTCCTAAGATGACTTGGCCACCCTTGCAAACTTATGCTGGTCTTGCGAGGCGGCCAAACAGATTGGCTGGTCAGATTCCTGGTGTGAATAAGTACTGACCAACTGATGCTGGTTGTACGAGGCGGCCAAACAGATTGGCTGGTCAGATTCTAGGTGAGAATGAGTCCTGACCAACTGATGCTGGTTTTACAAGGCGGCCAAACAGATTGGCTGGTCAGATTCTAGGTGAGAATGAGTCCTCACCAACTGATGCTGGTCGTATGAGACAGGCAAATTGATCAGGCTTTGTGACTTGTTTGACTGCACGTCATCGTACCCCGTCAGTGTGGATTGTCAGTCACTGGATTGTCTGGTTCAGACTCGATTATTTACAGGCTGTCGTCATATAGCTCAAAGTGTGGCGTTAAACATCAAACAGTTGTTTAGCAGCTGCAGCCATCTGTCTGTAACATGTCTGAATGATGACAGAAGCAATGGGTCACTTACTCTCTCCTACATATCTGCCCCACTATGTCTCTGAGACGACAAACCTATTAAACAGTCAGTGGTCACAGACTAACAACCACAAACACAGTTGTCATAAACCTAGGGTGGAAAATAACATCCCATCTTCACACCTGTTTACGTTTTATTTATCCTCATTATATTAATGCAATACACTGGAGACGGTTCGTCCGCATGGCACGGAGATGTTATGTTTGACCAAATAGTATTTCTCCCTTCTCATCGGTTGGCTGATAGTTGTGATTGTGTGTGAAGCTGTTCTTGTCAATTACTAGGATGTCATATCAGTGCATTAAAGAGTTAAAGATAATGTCAGTGCATTGAATACTAGTAGTTAAAGATAATGTCAGTGCCTTGAATACTAGTAGTTAAAGATAATGTCAGTGCCTTGAATACTAGTAGTTAAAGATAATGTCAGTGCCTTGAATACTAGTAGTTAAAGATAATGTCAGTGCATTGAATACTAGTAGTTAAAGATAATGTCAGTGCCTTGAATACTAGTAGTTAAAGATAATGTCAGTGCAGTGAATGGTTAAGCATCACATCAGTACGTTGAATAATTAAAGACAATGTCGTTTAATTGAATAAATTATTTTTACGTCAGTGCATTCTATAGTTAAAGATGACATTGGTGCATTCTATAGTTAAAGATAACATCAGTTATTGAATAGTTAAAGATAACATCAGTTATTGAATAGTTTTAGATTACACCAGTTATTGAATAGTTAAAGATTACACCAGCTATTGAATAGTTAAAGATAACATCAGTTATTGAATAAAGATAACATCAGTTATTGAATAGTTTAAGATAACAACAGTTATTGAATAGTTAAAGACAATGACAGTTATTGAATAGTTACAGATAACATCAGTTATTGAATTGTTAAAGATAACGTTGGTGCATTTAATAGTAAAAGTTGACACGGGTGCTCATGGCACCCATTACAGGTAGTTGTCAGGTCGTTGTAACGGTAGATCATCTTCCCGAGGCAAGAGAATTAACTGACTTTAAAAGTCCAGTTTCCACCCTTGCCGTACTAGGCTGGAATTCCTGGGCACAATCGTAGCGCCACCAGTGATTATTATGAGTTATGTCCCTTCTAAACCTCTCCTATGGACCAATCAGATTCCACTTCTCGTATCACTTGCATTTGATTCAAACAAAATGGCGGCGCCTAGTCAAGATGATCTGATCGATAATCAAGACCTATATTGTGATAAAACGGGTCTTATATCGCGAAGTGCATCAAATCACGTGAGCACCTTGATTAAAATCATGAAAAGATTTGGAAAATATCTGTTGACAACAAGTTGGCTGTGCACATGCTTTGCAAATCTGGCAATCGTCTGAAATCAGCACGACAGTTTACGAACTGGAATTCGATTTCGTTGCGCAAAATGTAACTCCATAATACCAGTCTAGTTCGGCAAGGGTGGAAACTGGACTTTTGAAGTCAGTTAACTATCTTGCCTCGGGAAGATGACGGTAGATTTACTAAGCTCATCTCAAGGTCACCACAACCCCACAAAATTTCAAACACTGCTGTCCCAGTAATATAGTTTAACAACTCAACAATTGTGAGGGATAATATTTAGAATGAACTTTATTGGAATTAGAAAGTGTGCATTTGGTGTCACTCAGTATCTCTGATGACTTCTGTTTGTACTGTTGTCACAAACTGCGTACATTTATTGCTGTTGGCCTGCAGATCATTTTGATCTTTAAATCAGGAAGTTCAGGGATTCACTCTTGTTTCAATATCCTCATGAAAGCATGTATTTTCTCTGATGTCAAAAGAACTGAAAAAGGTAGGAAACCTGACAAGGAAACAACAGTCACAGATGCATACTCACAGCATCCTTGTCCTCCCCCCTTCCCCCTCCCCCTCCCATCCATCTGTTCCCTGTCCCCACCCCCCATAAACACACATGGTGTCATCTTCCTCTATGTTCATTTTCCTGAACCATGTGTCTCTTTCAATATTTGCCCTCTCTGATTATATTGCATATTCATGCATGAAAGCATAACCCCAGGGCACCTGTTTTATGTCAAGGAAGTTACCAGCCTGTCCCCTAGTGCCTGCTACCTGCAGATGTCCAGGGGTCTGAAGCACTGTACAGAGTTGCTTCCCTTTGGTGACATTGTGGTTGAAAGCACTGAAACTCACTTTACAGGGTTACATCCCTTGGTGGCCTTGTGGTCTAAAGCACTGAAACTCACTGTACAGAGTAGCAACCCTTGGTGGCCTTGTGGTCTAAAGCACTGAAACTCACTGTACAGAGTTGCATCCCTTGGTGGCCTTGTAGTCTAAAGCACTGAAACTCACTTTACAGGGTTGCATCCCTTGGTGGCCTTGTAGTCTAAAGCACCGAAACTCACTGTACAGAGTAGCAACCCTTGGTGGCCTTGTGGTCTAAAGCACTGAAACTCACTGTACACAGTTGCATCCCTTGGTGGCCTTGTGGTCTAAAGCACTGAAACTCACTTTACAGGGTTGCATCCCTTGGTGGCCTTGTAGTCTAAAGCACCGAAACTCACTGTACAGAGTAGCAACCCTTGGTGGCCTTGTGGTCTAAAGCACTGAAACTCACTGTACAGAGTTGCATCCCTTGGTGGCCTTGTAGTCTAAAGCACTGAAACTCACTGTACAGAGTTGCAACCCTTGGTGGCCTTGTGGTCTAAAGCACTGAAACTCTATTGACTATTGGGGCTATTTTCACTGTTGTGATTGGATTACAAAAGTACCCCACACTGTTGCAATAGTATTGTGATAGTAATAAACCAACTTAAAGGCTTGATACTTATATTAGTCACTGTAACAGAAATGAATAAAGTATTGTTTACAATGTAAATGTCAGCCATTTCCAGGTTTGGATTGGTCCCTAGCAACCATGCTTGTTGACTAAACCTTGTCGACTTAATGGCTCGGGTGGTCAGAATCAGCCACTTGATTGATTGTGTGCCATTGTTCTCCAGTTGAGTGGACCATTGTTCATAATATCAATTACTAGTCTGGATGACACGTGCAGCCATCACATTGAATTCAGAGATGGATATTAGCAGAGATACATATCCTTCTGTCAAGGTGAAAATGAATTCCTTTGACAAGCAGAATTTTGAGTTTATTGATGATCAGTTCACACAGCCATATGTACCTTCAGGAAGGACATGTTTATTGATGATCAGTTCAGCCCTCTGTACCTTCAGGAAGGACATGTTTATTGATGATCAGTTCAGCCCTATGTACCTTCAGGAAGGACATGTTTATTGATGATCAGTTCCCACCTTTGTACCTTCAGGAAGGACATGTTTATTGATGATCAGTTCAGCCCTCTGTACCTTCAGGAAGGACATGTTTATTGATGATCAGTTCAGCCCTCTGTACCTTCAGGAAGGACATGTTTATTGATGATCAGTTCAGCCCTATGTACCTTCAGGAAGGACATGTTTATTGATGATCAGTTCAGCCCTCTGTACCTTCAGGAAGGACATGTTTATTGATGATCAGTTCCGCCCTATGTACCTTCAGGAAGGACATGTTTATTGATTATCAGTTTAGCCCTCTGTACCTTCAGGAAGGACATGTTTATTGATGATCAGTTCCCCCCTATGTACCTTCAGGAAGGACATGTTTATTGATGATCAGTTCAGCCCTATGTACCTTCAGGAAGGACATGTTTATTGATGATCAGTTCCGCCCTATGTACCTTCAGGAAGGACATGTTTATTGATTATCAGTTTAGCCCTCTGTACCTTCAGGAAGGACATGTTTATTGATGATCAGTTCCGCCCTATGTACCTTCAGGAAGGACATGTTTGTTGATGATCAGTTCAGCCCTATGTACCTTCAGGAAGGACATGTTTGTTGATGATCAGTTCCGCCCTATGTACCTTCAGGAAGGACATGTTTATTGATGATCAGTTTAGCCCTATGTACCTTCAGGAAGGACATGTTTATTGATGATCAGTTCAGCCCTATGTACCTTCAGGAAGGACATGTTTATTGATGATCAGTTTAGCCCTATGTACCTTCAGGAAGGACATGTTTATTGATGATCAGTTCAGCCCTATGTACCTTCAGGAAGGACATGTTTATTGATGATCTGTTCAGCCCTATGTACCTTCAGGAAGGACATGTTTGTTGATGATCAGTTCAGCCATATGTACCTTCAGGAAGGACATGTTTATTGAAACAACCGCATGGCAATGAGGCCGGGCAGTGTTGGAAACTGGCACTGTAGTCCTTACCAAACAGCCCAATATTTAGGGTATCCTAAGGACTAGTAAAAATTTGCCTGTGGACTAAAACTGTTAGTTTCTATTGCAGTTAGGGCGTACTCTCAATATATCCACATATGGATGCAGCAACTTCTGCAATAGTAGGGGTCTCTGGAAGGATCTCTACACATAGTAGTCATGAAGCAGCATCATGATTCCAGTGGTGAAGATGGATGACTTAATCAATGGCATTTTTCAGCTTTTGCCTCCTTAAACACTCAGCATGTTTGCCTCATTTCCGTCTTAACGGGTTTGTATTGATTTTTAAGATTGACTTGTGTACTAATTCTGTCCTGATTTCTGTTTCCTGGTTCTCTGCACTGGCATGTGGGGAGATACTGACACAACCCAGGAAACCCCACTTCCAATCTCATTAAAATCAGATCTTAGTTCTCGCTACCGCTAAACAAAGATCTGAGGACATCCAGTTACGGGTCACGTCAGACCGACCTTGCGCGAACTTTGACTGACCAATGGAATTACCAATCAGAAGGCAGCTTTCTCATGCTTTACGGCACTAATTTCAAATTGGCGACTACGCTTCGAAACATTTTTTGACACATTCTCGATTACAAATTTGAAACCTGAACAAAAGAACATTCTGGAATGGCTAATAAATGGTCTAGATTGTATGGATACAGTCGTCAAACCCGTAACTATCGTTCGGAGTTAAAATTTTCGAGGCTGCATGATCAGAAATCACATTCCGACTATCACTTTCATAATCTGGTAAGCGATGCTCTGATTGGTCGGATGAAAGGTCGTTCTGACGTGACCCCTAAAGGGATATCCTCAGATCTTTGTTTAGCGGTAGCGAGAACTGAGGTCTGATTTTAATGAGATTGCCCCACTTCCAACACCTCAGGGCTCCATTTACGGAGCTTGATTAAACTTGCACCAGGTGCTTGTTGACAGGAAAACCTAGTTGCACCAGACAAAAGTAGGTTGCACCCTGGTCCCGTAAAGTTATCAAGGTTGAAACAGAGATGCATAAACAAAACAAAACAAAACAAAACAAAACAAAACAAAACAAAACAAAACAAAACAAAACAAAACAAAACAAAACAAAACAAAACAAAACAAAACAAAACAAAACAAACTACAGTTTGTAAACTGTTTAGCTCACTGGATTTGAGTTGACCATTATGTCTGATTTAGATGTGTCTTGTGGACAATGAGAAACAAAACAAAACAAAACAAAACAAAACAAAACAAAACAAAACAAAACAAAACAAAACAAAACAAACCAAACTACAGTTTGTAAACTGTTTAGCTCACTGGATTTGAGTTGACCATTATGTCTGATTTAGATGTGTCTTGTGGACAATGAGAAAGAATGGTCATTATTTTTTAAACTAAATTTGTAAATATTACAAACAAACAAGACTTAAAACTAAAACAATATCAATAAGAACTGTTTGCCATTCATATAAATTTTCATTTTGTTTTAAAGGAAAATGTTTTGTTTATTTACCACACACCCTATTCGACTGACTCTTGACGAACTGCAACAGATCAAAGCCACCAAGCAACTTAACTCTACTTGACTAGGAGCCATTGTTTGCCAGATCAATTAGCAGTTCAAGTGGTGTATTTATACAGTTAATATAAGAACCTTGAAAGTTTTTCACATCCCCTGCAAACATGGCTATTGTTTAGCTTATGAATGGACAAAACTGTGCCATGAGGTTTCCCACAATATGCTGTGCATTTGGCTCATGGTCATTCACTGATCGTCCAGGACTGTATTTGGGGCTTTGTTTGACGTTGGCTTTTCGCCCACATCATGTTGTAGGCACAGGTAATTCTTCACCAACCAAAACAGGGCTCTCAGTATTGACTTGTTTAACCAGCTAGTTAAGCTGTCAGACAGGAGTTGATGTTTGGGATAAGGTCCCCAGCACTCCATGCTTGTCTCTTTGATGGACTACAGGACAGATAAGGTCCCCAGTACTCCATGCTTGTCTCTATGATGAACTACAGGACAGATAAGGTCCCCAGTACTCCATGCTTGTCTCTATGATGGACTACAGGACAGATAAGGTCCCCAGTACTCCATACTTGTCTCTATTATGGACTACAGGACAGATAAGGTCCCCAGTACTCCATGCTTGTCTCTATGATGGACTACAGGACAGATAAGGTCCCCAGTACTCCATGCTTGTCTCTATGATGGACTACAGGACAGATAAGGTCCTCAGTACTCCATGCTTGTCTCTATTATGGACTACAGGACAGGCAAGGTCCCCAGTACTCCATGCTTGTCTCTATGATGGACTACAGGGTAGATAAGGTCCCCAGTACTCCATGCTTGTCTCTATGATGGACTACAGGACAGATAAGGTCCCCAGTACTCCATGCTTGTCTCTATGATGGACTACAGGACAGATAAGGTCCCCAGTACTCCATGCTTGTCTCTATGATGGACTACAGAACATAAAAGGTCCCCTGTAGTCCATGCTTGTCTCTATGATGGACTACAGGACATATAAGGTCCCCAGTACTTCATACTTGCCTCTGTAATGAATACAAGGGCAGAATAGATCTAGGGCCATCATAACGGCTGATTTATTAAAACTGTGTTATGACCATGCTTGACCTGGCTGGCCAGTTACCCTGCCAGTGTTTGTCTACTTAGGATACAGTTTCACCCCTTTGATAATGGTGCCTATCTAGAGGACTGTTGGCATGAAAGTGCACCAGGTGTACCTAGCCTTGCAATGACACATCTGAAGAGTAGGCCAAGGTCGCAAAGTGACAGGTGACAGCTTGGTGAAATATATGTACAGTGTCAATATATGCATCTGATATATATGCGACCCTATTATAACTTTGAAATGGATATGCTGACACTGTGGAACCTTTGTTAATCAAAAAGAATGAACTTTTGTTACAGTTTACTTTAATTTATGAAATGTTGAATACCATGTGTTCTGGTATTGTAAATGTTAATAAATTGTCAACCAGGTATAATCGTTTGTGTTTTAAAAAAAAGACAATTTTTTTTAAAAGATTCAAAATATGGTAAAGTTTTGAATTTGTATTCATTGTTAATACACTGACAGAACTAGGGGTCTGAACTATATTGACCTCAATCTCTTCTTACTGTGCATAGTTGCTTCCCTTTGGCATGCCAGGATCTGCTGATCTTGAGTTTAAATCTCATCATTTTGGTCTAGTATTAACATCAAATACTCACAACAAAAAGTGATGAGGGTTTGTATTTAGATAAACATGTTTAGGACTTTGTGTAAGTACATTGTTGAAACATGATGTAAGTGTATACATTATTGAAAGAGAAGGGTCAGTTTCAAGTTCTATTTTAATCTATTGTCATCACTTTAAATGTAGGGTATAGTGCTGACTTTTGTCCTGTGAGTCATACACACGCAGTCCGGGCAGTGTTCCTGCTGGCACAACACATCATACTAAACTGACCTATTTTCACATTGAATACGTCAAGGCATTTATGTGTTAGGTAATGGGCTACAGATCTTTCACCATACCATGGGATTGATGAACAAAACATAACAAGATTAAGTTTTTAAGCGATAATGTTTTAAACATGGTGTGGTTAAAAGTGCCTGTCTGCCTGTCTGGCTGTTTGTCTGTCTGTCTGTCTGTCTGTATGGCTGTCCGTCCGTCCGTCCTTCTGTCAGTGAGTGTGTGTCTCTGTGTGAACTACCCAAAAACAAATTAAAATGGTACTTGTTGTTTCCCTTCCTGGCATTAGGGAGATAAAACAAGGACTGGTCGGCTTGGAGTCAGTCTGCTGTCTGAGTGGGGTGTCAGGTTCTAAGTGGCCTAGTATTATACAACCAGCGTTAGGACAAGCACAAATGCACCCATGCACATCACTTTCAACACCATGTCAAAACCAAATTCACCTCACCTCACCAACATGTGATCCTGCTGATTGAGTGTCCTCAAACCCCGATAGCATGGCTCATGGCAAAGGCTATGTACTTGAACACTTGTTTATCTGATCCCAGCTTAGATATCATTCTCCTGGCATATAGTTTATGGGGATATAGCCATCATCTGGTCTCTGTGACCATCCGTATTCGTTTCCGAAGCATAACTTCAAAACAGTAAAACATATTTCATCCAAACATGGTAGTGACAATTGCATTAAACAGGGGTTGAAGTGGTGAGAGGAATGGAGGATCTGTTAACTCTTGATGGCTCTTGTTTTTGTATACAAGCAGCCATGAGATGTCTGTAATGTTTTGTACAGTTAAACAACATTCCAAAACAATACTACCAGGAAATGTTATATATAAGAACTGTAGGTAAATAGATCTCATCTGAGACGATAACCGCCTCCGTGGTCTAGTGGTAGAGCGTCTGTCCTGAGAGCGGAAGGTCCAGGGTTCGATCCCTGGCTGCATCATACCAAAAGACATTTAAAGATGGTACTTGTTGTTACCCTGTCTGGCGCTCAGCATTAAGAGGCTAAAACAAGGACTGGTCGGGTCAGAGTGAGTATAATGTGTCTGAGTGGGATATTCATGTTAAACTGTGGCAAGGTATCTCAGTAAGCTAGTACTATAAATCGGCATCAGTCCTGACTAGTACAAGCAGCCACACACACACACACATACATGAACGTCGCTAAGTTAAACCTAATTTCATCTCACCTCATTTGAGACGCTTGTAGTTAAATTAAGCCACTTTGAGGTTCTAGCTCCACTAGTTTAGCAGCATATCATTACACATCTATCAATACAATACTATAAGGGAATAGGTAGGATAAGGTTCATTTTCGGCCCACAGGTCTGCTATTTAAAAAATTGAGAAGACGCTTAGAAATTGCTCTCAACATTATTAGATACGCTCTAAGCTTCGTTCATTTCAACAATTGTATGTTTGGGACTTTGGATAAAATGTGTCCGAAAGGCTGATTCTAGATGTTTTAAGGAAGTCTTTTCTAATGTTTGAACATGAGCAAGCCTTTGACGCAAGCTGATTCTCCTAGGAGATTTCCTAAAAACTTTGTTGTGGATATAAACTCCCCACGAGGTTGGTTGGTTGTTTTTTTTAACACCGGACTCAGCAGTATTGCAGCTATATGACGGTGGTCTGTAAATAATTGAGTCTGGACCAGACAATCCAGTGATTGATATCATGAGCATCGATCCACGCAATTGGGATCAATGACATGGTTCCACTAAATCAGCGAGCCTGACCACCCGATCCTGTTAGTTGCCTTTTACATCAAGCATGGGTTGCTGAAGACCTATTGTACCCATGATCTTCACGGGTCTCCCCACGAGGTCTTGATGGGGAATGGAGAATGTAAGCCCAGGAAGGAGGGAAATAGGGGAGGGGCAAAGGCCCGACCCAATCTCCCCACTCCCCACTCCCCCAGGGCTGCTTACATTCTCCGTCAAGACTTGTGGTGGGGGGAACAGTGGGTTATCAAACTTTACGGGGTTACGTAACACGATATGTGAGGTTACAGATTCACTTTTGTATTCACATCAAGAGGCTAGTTTATAAAACGTTAAATTTCACGGAATGCCCGCTTACCCCGGCATACTTAAGCTGGAATGCCAGCTTCCCCGGGCGTTCTGATGGAATAACTCCTCTACGGGTTTACCCGAGAAAAGTCCAACCTATATTTATAACAGAGTGACATCGACATAAATATTCATCCTGGGTCACCTACTTTCTCACATTAAAATTTGATTTAAAGTTCTAATATTTTGCCTTTTTCACTCATTTTTGCTATATTTGTGTATTGGACTGTCTGAGAGGTCCCAAACTTGAAAGTGTAAGAAAATATAAAGACTAGTTGTTTGATAGTGTTCAGACCAATATTTCCAAGTTTTTAACCTTCCCATTTGACACTACCGATCGACTGAACAAGTCCCATATCCTACTTTCTCTTCTACATGATAAAAACAGACATGGAAGTTTCCCTTGCTAAAAACAGTTACACTTAATATGGATGACGTGTCAACAGTTAGCCTCTAACATCTGACCTCAGATTAAATCACATTGAGACAGCCAGGGAAAGACCTGCTTCCTTATATTGTTAAGCGAAGACCCAACGCTGTCCTATTGTAATACCCTCCAGGAACACTGCAGTTCATTCCAACAATGAGGATATTTTGTTTTCCTCCACTAAAGGTAGGAAACTGGATTTAACTTTGTTTTATTTTATTTTTAGGATAATGGTGTTATCTCAAGTTTACAATGTCATAAAACAGATGTTGTGTACGCTTTAAACATTATCACAACTGGAATCTTGGCTTGCAGAGTTTCATGTTAATCTTGCCAAAGGCAGGGTTGTTGAGGAGACATATTGTGTGATATCACCATGGATATTTGTGCTGGAAATGACATTGAATTACTTCAGTGTGGTTTACAGGTATTTATGGCAAGTGTGTAGTGTATCAATCAGTGTTCAAAGTAAACGTTTAATCCCCTAAAGATCCTGGTTAGAATTGGTCTTCCGATACCCATGCTAGTTGTTAGTGAGTGAGTGAGTGAGTACGGTTTTACGCCACTTTTAGCAATATTCCAGCAATATCACGGCGGGGGACTCCAGAAATGGGCTTCACACATTGTACCCATGTCGGGAATCGAACCCGGGTCTTCGGCGTGACGAGCGAACGCTTTAACCACTAGGCTACCCGACCACCCCCGCTAGTTGTTAGGCGATTAATGGAATCTGGTGGTCAGGCTCCGTGACTTGGTTCATGCAGCATTAGAAATTTGCACTAGTCCTGTAGTCCTTGCCAAACTGCCCATTAGTTAAGGTATCATAAGGACTAGTAGAAAGTTGCCATTTTTAAGGCTTTTGCTATATGTTATCATAATGAGGACTTGCAGGCTAAAAATGTTAGTTTCTACCGCTGGTTCATGCATGTCATCATATCCCAATTGTGTCGATCAATGTTTATGATGTCAATCACTGGATTGTCTGGTCCAGATTCGAGTATTTGCAGACCGCCATTATATAACTGGAATATTGAGGAGTGTTGTGTTATTTACAAACAAAATAAAACAAAATCTATTTGTTAAATCAGACAACCACGGGATCATAAGCTATTCCCACTAAGCTCTTTAGAAAATAAGTCGACAAATTTTTCATAAATATCATTACATGGGATGTTTTATGTTTAATTCATGACTATTTATTCAAATACAAATAGTTTGAATAATACCAGTGATCTGATCAACAAGTTTTGCAGGGGGTATGAAAATGAACTCCTACCTTCCATGTGTCCATCCATAGCAAGATGTCGTTTCTGGAGCAAATCTTGAATACTGTACAATATTTCTTCACCAAACTTGGCACAAGGATAGGTCTAGTGGTGACTGGCTCCTTTTGATACTGAGACCCTTACATTTGACATGCAATCTATATAACTAGTGATGTATTCACGACAAGTATTTACCTCTGCGGAAGATATCGATGACTTTGTCCTCTTGATTATATATTCATTCTGCCCAATTTCTCCAAATGGTTTGGGGGAGGTCGGGTAGCCTAGTGGTTAAAGCATTCGCTCGTCACGCCGAAGACCCGGGTTCAATTCCCGACATGGATACAATGTGTGAAGCCCATTTCTGGTGTCCTTCGCCATGATATTGCTGGAATATGGCTAAAAGCGTCGTAAAACCATACTCACTCACTCAAATCCAAATGGTTTTGTACAAATCATTGATTGATGTTACAGATGAACTTGGATTGAGGACTTTGTTTGTGCAGTTGTTAGAGCATTCATGCAAATTTTGAGTCATTTGTCTCGGGTCAATGGTAAACTCAGTCACTCAATACAAATTTGTCACTTATCACCGACGATTGTTCATGAATAATACGTTAATGTCATCTACCATACTGAATGGATGTTTTAACATCAGACATCTGTAGTATTACAAAATGGCTTACATTTGCTAGGTTTAATCCTGCATTTTGTGGTATCTAAATACCTTCTGCTTTTAAGTAAGACCAACTTGTTGGGGATTATCAAAAAGATTAGAAACAAACAACTGTTGTCAGTTGTCTTAGAGCCAATTCGCTGTTCAGATTTACTTGTATTTTCTATGGATAGTTGAACACAAAGACCATGGTGTTAGTAAGTAAAACTAATAACATGAGTTTAGTGGTAGTGACAAAGTGATCGTGAATGGATTAACCGAACTTAGTTTACTTTGATGTAAAGTCCGGTGAAGATTCCTCGTTAGAATTGGTCTTCAGAAACCCATGCTTTTCGTAACAGGTGACCAACGGGATCGGGTGGTCAGGCTCACTGACTTGGTTGATGCATGTCATCGTATCCCAATTGCGTGTATCAATGCTTGTAGTCGCCTTTTACTGCAAGCATGGGTTGCTGAAGACCTATTCTATCCCGGATGTTCATGTGGCTTGTCTTTTTGACAATAGAATATGTTTAATAAGAATATTAATGTATGGACCTATTAGCAAACGTTACTAGACCAAAAGACATTTTCCTAGACCTCGGACTGAGTGGCTAAAGTCAAAGACTGCCATGTTAGTTCATTACTAGAAGAGTTATTTTTTTGTCATGTGTGTTGCTCTTGTCACATGTAGAGGTGTCCATTGCAAATCTTCATACTGATTTTACAGAATTTAAGTCCAAACAATTGAGAAAATTATCCTGAAACAACGTAAAGTATTTTAAAATTTTCCTGTTTCCTGACAGGGAGAAGTGACTTTATAGTTCTTTTCTCTTATGTGGAGATTGTGGTGAGGAAAATAGCTCACTAAATCCTGTATCACATACTTCATTGAGGAAACCATGTGATACGATCATTGCATGTTGTATCATAGTGTGTATTACTGTAAATGTGTTATATATTTCCTTCTTGTAAATATTGCACATATTGCATTCACTGATATGGCCAGGCAATAACAACAATAATCATGACTATGAATTTCCTCATTGTATAACAATAATAAATATTCTTTTGACAACGGGAAATATTACATGTCCACTTTCCCTTGTTGTTTTTCACACTTAGACAAAACCATAATTGCCATTTGATTTAAGTCTTATAAATGTGATAGGATTGTGATCTTTGAAGCAATGATGGATATTTGACTTACTTTAGAATTTCAATGCAGAAATGGCTGTGAAAGATGAGTGCTGCAATATTTCTTTGTTGGGCTTGTGAAACCTGTATGATAAGAGGCTTTTGAAATTCGTCACTCTGTTATTTATGATAAACCTTTGTACAGCTGAAATACTTCCATTTTAGTACTGACATGCCAAGGGGATAGCATTTTGGGGGCTAGGGAGGCTTGTCAACATGGAGGTATGTTTTGTGTCTGTTTTTGTTTGTTTTTATAATAACTGTGGTGTGTTGTAATTTCAGCAACGCTTTCATCGACAGGACTCCACATCTTCGCAGAGCAGTTCCAGTCGCCAAGACAACTCGGACCAACAAGTTAATGGCGACCGTGCACGTCGCCGAGGAAGTCAGTCATCATCGGTGAGCCAGAGCAGTTACAGTGCTCCAGTGTCTGTTGTTCAGCCAAGTGTGGTGCGACGCGATTCCTTCGAAATGCCACCAAGGACAATCATTGACTCACCTCGCCCTCAGAGGTCAAGGTCACTACACAAAACACCGAGTGACAGTAACGTGCCAAGCCGTGGTGGGAGCTGTCGTCGGCATGATATGGGTGTAGGGGTGCAGGATGATAACATTAATCTTCAGCAACATGCTCATCACCCACGGCAGAGAAGTTTTCCAGAACAGTCCATGGAAGGCTACCCAACATCGGTGAGTTACGTGCGAGCAGATAACTATGCTCAGGATGTGCTGAGCGGACATGAACGTCTCTATAGTCCCGATCTCCGTGGAAAAGACGAATATTTGGCGTTCAGTCAGGATATTGTGAACCAGCAAGGAAACATCAGCCCCATTCCACAAAAACCTAAACTACGTTTCCCTCGAACCAACCCTGCCTATATTGGCATATCGAAAAGAGATGGTAACACAGCTTATAAGAAAATAAATGTCGAGGGTCAAGGGGGGTATGATTTACCATACCCACAAGATCCTAGCATGTATTCTAGTATGGGAATTCAGACCTCCCAGTCGTACACAGACTACCCAGAAAATTACATGTATCATCGACACGAACGATCGGACAGCGATACGTCCCATTCTTCTAACCGAGGTCATTATCTCTGGCACGACAGGACTGACAGTCAGACATCTCATTCGTCCCGAAATCGGGAACTGTCTGATAGCCAGTCTTCGCAGGGTTCCCTACGCAACATGTCAGATACCCAATCATCAGCTGGGTCGTTGCGGAATTTACAAGATAGTGCTGTTTCTGTGCAAGACAGTGTTTCGTCGAAAGGATCGGGTCGGAGCACGGATCCAGATATTATGCATGATCGGTCAAATAGTCAATTGTCTCAGAGGTCAATCACAGTGACCAACTCAGAGCCAGATCAAGAACCGGATTACGCCAACGTACCAAGTATTCACCCCACAATCCTTAAGGACTACCCGCCACCGAGCATCTACGATCAAAGTGTCTACAAATACAATGCACAGAACAGACCTCAGATACAGGACTATGAAGGTAGGATATTTTTTATTTTTAAATGTTTTATGATTTGTTTGCTGATGAGATCCAGCCAACCAAGGCAATGCAAGTAAGAGTTACGGGCCTTAGACATGTCAGGATCTACTAATCGTGGGTATCAAATCCCAGATTCATGTCAGTTATGATCCATGGTCAGCATGATGTGTTATGTCCATTGTTTCAGCAGGTTAACTTTCGTAACAACCCTGCATGCCCAATGTGCTGAGGTTGGAACAATTCAGTTCAGACTGAGAGGGGGGCAAGCTTCAGTTCACAGTTTTGTATTGTCGCGTAAAGTGTATCATGGCCCACATGGTACAAGTTGGTTAGCACCCCTCTGCAGATGATATGGACGTCAACACTCTCAGCGTAGTAAGTTCATGTCATCCTTAGGGGCGGTCAGGTAGCCTAGTGGTTAAAGCGTTCGCTCGTCACGCCGAAGACCCGGGTTCGAATCCCGACATGGGTACAATGTGTGAAGCCCATTTCTGGTGTTCCCCACCGTGATATTGCTGGAATATTGCTCAAAGTGGCGTAAAACCAAACTCACTCATGTCATCCTTGGGGAAGGGGCTAACGTCTTCTTACAAATGGTTATCACCAAAGCGGTAAACATCTACAACCTGCATAACTTTTTTCCCACATTAAGGTGACATGCAATGAAATAGTGTCCAGATGATTCTCACTCACTTGCTCATACTGGCAGTGGCAGTTTATGTATTCCTCAATTTCCCGGGGGACGGTCGGGTAGCCTAGTGGTTAAAGCATTCGCTCGTCAAGCCAGAGACCCAGGTTCGATTTACCGACATGGGTACAATGTGTGAAGCCCATTTCTGGTGTCCCCCGCCGTGATATTGCTGGACTATTGCTTAAAGCAGCGTAAAACCATACTCACTCACTCACTCACTCAATAGCCAGGTTGTATACTGTTCTGCATTTATAGAGTACATGTTTATAGTTTTGATTAACCATATACTGCCCAAAATGTTGTCTCAATAGAGGAAAATATTTCTACATTGGTTAAATGTTACTGTTAGAAGATGGAACTTGTTGGTACCCTGCCTTGTGCTCGGCATTTTGGGGATGAAACAAGGAATGGTCAGCTCTTCCCAAGATCACACATCATGTATTTAGGTTTATGGACAGAGGTCCTTGTTGATGATTCACTAATTATCAGCTGCAGGTATTGTTTGGTCACACGCACAGAATATCTGTCTGAAAGGGCTGACAAAATGTTGATGGACCTCAACTGTGTTTCAGTCCTATATACTACTCAAAAGAAGTTAAAGTTAAAGAACACCTGTCCTGTCATGACGGATTAACTACAGTCATATGAAAACTCCTTTTGAGTAGTATATATAAAAACCAGTAACTAGATTTTGAAAGAAAACTGGTAATCCTTTCAGATTTATTTGTAATGGCTGTGTCTAACTGTTGACTTAGAAGAAAATGCTTGCAGTAGATCGAGTTGGTGATGTCCTCGATTTTACCAGAAATGTTGATATTTCTTCTCACGGATATCATTTCTCATGCTTCCTGTGAGATCATAGCATACAAACATGATGTGGATGTGACCAATCAAAGATTTATTATGAGATAAGGAAGTTTCACATATATATATATAAGCATTAGGCTGCGTTGACAAAACGCTATTAATAGAAACACGAAAATTTGGGGGCTATTTTTAGCAAGCAAATTCCCCAATGAGCTGTTCACTGTTTTCCTCTGGCACACAGTCATGTCGAGATCATATGATTTGTCACATGGGTAAAACATGATGTGTTGATTATAGCGTGTCATTTTCTACAAGATTCTCATTCAAGAAGACAGTGCTGAAGCATGGGTTAGTATAGACTTCACGCTCAGCTTCAACCAGGAGTTTTATTCAAACTCTAATGTTTTGTCTTAGTGACTGAGTGAGTGAGTGATTGTGGTTTAACGCCGCTTTTAGCAATATTCCCGCAATATCACGGCGGGGGACACCAGAAATTGGCTTCACACATTGTACCCATGTCGGGAATCGAACCCGGGTCTTCGGCGTGACAATCGAACGCTCTAACCACTAGGCTACCCGACCGCCTTCAGTGACTGAAGATCCTGCAATCATTTCCATTAACAAGGAACAGTAAGGACAGTTTTTCCTCTTGTATCAATGTGTTGACCACAGCCATAGGGAGAATGTGTGAGTATGGCGGTTCACTGTTTTTAATAATAATTCTGGAATATGACAGCTGGTCACACTAGAAATGGGCCCCTCTCGGGGTACCATGTTGGGAATCGAACCTGGACTTAGCTGATGAAGCGTCATATTCATGCTCGTTGGTTTCACCAAAGTGATTAACATCTAAGACCAGCATCATTTTGGACTTCCTACCACATCAAGCTGACCCGCCGTGATATAACTGGAATACCGTTCAAAGCGGTATTAAACCCAACTCACCCGCTCAAAGGGTGTATTTATTTTTTAAGCATGCTCCTCTCATGGTCCGACTGCATCTTCTGCCTGGGTTGCACTGTTTGCTTGTTTGATATTACTTCACTTTTTCCCCTCTTGTTTACAGGTATTCAGGACCAAGGGTTCGAGGAGTCGGACAGCAGTAGTGTATTCTCGTGCAATTCTCCACGGGGGCTGATCCAGCCATCTCCTACACCACTCCAACAGGAGACCCATCATGCATCACTACGCAGGAAGAAGGGTCCTCCGGTGGAACGCGGGTCGGAACCAGTTCCGGTAAACCCTGCCCTTGAGAAGAGCCAGTCCCTTCAGACAGACATCTCACAGCGCCCTCTGTCAATGGTTGTGGCCTCACAGTCCGAGGCAAATATGTCGCTTAGTCCCAGCACAGGATCTCTGAACAGACAGGTTTGTATATCCACATTTCAAATGACTTTAAAACTTGTAAGAAGTGTGTAAGAAACAAACAAAGGTCATTGGTTTGAATTGTTATCAATAATTTATTAGTGTCATTGATAGATAATGTCTTTCCTATGTATACTGCTCAAAAGAAGTTAAAGAACACCCAGGTTAATTTGCCATGGCATGACAGTTTAACTATGTAATAGGAAGTAATCGGGTAATATATATCAACATGTGCTGGCACTGATTTACTTTCTTAAGAAAGATGTAAAACACAATTTTGAAATTGAGAAAAATGAAAAATTACTATCTTAGAATTGTCATTTTGTTTAAGTTTGTGAAACAATATTGTCTACCCTATAATTAGTCTACCCAATAACATACTGTAGAACGCTTATAACATGCTCTTCCCTCAATAATTATGTCCCTTTCCTCTGGATGCCAGAAGATAGAAATAGAATGAAACACAAGACTCAAGCCCCAACAAGTTTGCAGAAAGTTTGAGGAATCTTTTTCAGTAAGAAATTAAGTGGGGTCCTTGCCACTTTTGGCGATCGATTTCAATCAAAAGGACTTCCAAAATCTGTCCTGTTTAACACCGGGACCATGACAAGGACTTGGCCTTTCTTCCTTATTGTTGAACACTGTTCAGGGCAGTGTTGTTGAAGAAAGGGTACAGGATGTTATGATCACAATGCATGTACTTGTTGGGGGAATAAAGAAACCATCTTTTTTTTATTTGAAAACACAAGTCTGTGGGTTACCACCCTTCTCTGTTGTCATATTTGATTTGTTTTTAAGACAAAAATAAGTTAATTGTAGAGAAGAAAAAAAGACTTTTTTAAATATGATACTTTTATGCCACATTTGTGAAATTATTGTCAGTGAATCTGCAAACCAAATAATTAGAAACGGCATAGAATTTTGGAAGTTTAAGTACTCAGACGCGAGTGACCCAGATTCAAGTCTTTATATCAGGAGGGTAGTGGAAACTATAACCCGCCTGGCAGTTCATACCAGGAGTATGTATATAGAGGCAGTCATCATATAGCTGTGGTAGTAGAAGGGTCCACTCACTCACTCACTCACTCACTCACTCACTCACTCACTCACTCACTCACTCACTCACTCACTCACTCACTCACTCACTCACTCACTCACTCACTCACTCACTCATCCCAGGGACATGCTCCTGTAGAGCAGACAGGTCATAGGTTCAGGTTGAGGACACTTGTGTCATGTATGATAGAGGCTTAACATGTCGTTCCAGAAATAAAGATATCTTATTTGAAAATATATCTCTACAAAATAAAAACATCCAAATAGAGCCCAGAACAATGCTTGATTTCAGCCTGGAGCTGAGGCAATCTACACCTGCCCTGTCATTCTAGACTTGGCATATCATTCTAGACTTGAGGTGAACTCCTTTTTGAATTATTCTCTGAGGTCTGGGGGACGGACTTTGTGTGAGGCTGAAGTATGCCCCAGCGTGGCTCTCATTTCCTCTCAAGAATCTAGAAAGGTTTCCAAATGAGAAAATAATCATGAAAAGTCACAAATGGGGAAAGTTTCAGTGTGTCTCAATATAGCAGCCTCCCTCCCCGTTATCAACAGCCATGATGTTGTTGTCATAAAGAAAGATAATCTTTGAAAAAAGAAAGGTTTCATTTGGGTGAAAATGCCAAGGAAAGGTCAGAATTTGATAAGTTTGTGATAGTGTGAAGTATATTCATTATGAGGCGCTGTTATTCATCAACCCATGTCAACCAGGATAAAAGCAATTTAATATTTCAATAATTGTCTTTGGTAACAGTTACTCATATAACTACTTGTTTTACTACATTACTAACTAAAGATCTATTTTATTTATAACTGAAAATGTTTTATTTTTCACAAAAGTAAAATGAATTTATACAATTTCATTTAAATTTTTTAGTATTGTTATTACAGATGCATGGATGAAGTTAAATTAAAATGCAGTTGAATTTCAAATAATGTTTTCAAAAACTAAAACTTCTGCCACATCATCTTTATTAGGGAAGACAGATACAATGTTTCGGATTGTTTCTTATTCTAGGACATTGGACTGATTGTCATCCAAAATGTCCTAAAATGTTTTTTAAATTTTGTAGAGATGTAGAAATTTTGTTGTTGAAAAGTTAAAAAATTGATATAAACATTAACATGTCATGAAGGAATAAATAACCCGATTAAAATCACTGAAACGTTTCAAAAACTACAAAATGTTTCCTCAGTTAGCAGTGAATCTACATATCTAAAATTGTTTGAAATCCACAAACATTGTTTAATAAGCAGATTATCATAACACATACAGATGCCGGTAATAACCAGCCTTATGGCCATCTGCCCTGTGGTCAGGGATGAAAGGGTTAACTATGTAGGCAATTCTTCATGCATTTCCTGGTGTCAGTCTCACCTGTCAGTCACTGGACAGGGGTCAGCTGATGGTGTACATGTAGCTAGTGGCAAATCTGGGCTATGGAGGAGAATGAGTTTTCTGTATGATGACAACGGAAATGTGGAGTTTGAGGTACAGTTTGAATTTAATTTAAGTCATTTTGGGGGATAATGCAGAGCTTTTGATAAGCTTTTGGTTACTTGGGTATTTTACCCAGTGGTTTGATTTTTATTGGGTATCCACAATGTTTGGAGGGTATTCAAATATTATTTACCCACCTGTTTCTTGACGTTTGTTTTTTTTTAACTTAAAACCTGTTTCGTAACAATCCCCTTAAACCATTTAAAACTACATGAATAGTAGTATACCCGTCTGCGTCTGCTTGCAGCTCCCTTCCCGGGGAGCCATTTTTGTTTGCAAAATTTTGCATCGTAAGAAAGGCAGTATTTTTTTAATCACCAATCAGCGACTGTTTAAGATACAACATGCCAATGACTGGGTACAAAGTGCTTTTCAATTGGCATGTATCAGTATGGTTGTCGCACAAACTTTTCCAAATGTTACCGTCGGTGAGTGAATTTTGCGATCGGCTGATACACAATCATGTTATCTAACATTTGTAATGTATCGTTTTATCTAAATGTTGTAATATACGCATTAATTAAATGTCAATAGTGTATTTATAGTTTCTACTGCGTGTTTGATACGCTAGGATTTTATTTGTCTGCGTATTTCAATTTATTTAATGCATATTTTACACAAATACGCAGCTCTCGTATCTATATTTCTGTATTTGTCAGTGTTGAAGTTACGCAGGTAAATCATAGCTCTAATGTTAAAAGGTAAAGATTTAGGGGTCCCTTACTCCTGCACCATGACCATGGAATATTTTTATTTTATGAAAAAAAAATAATCTAGAAATGCATACAAAAGCAAGTCTAGCCAGCCCTAGCTAGCTATTTTCCAGCATAAGGGACTTTTTTTTTTTAGGGTCAAGAAGGATATTGTGTAATATAAAATTTCAGAGACTAAATGTTAGTCTGGGGGTCCTCAGTGCAAGTAATACAGGAGCACACAACAAGGACCCCACGACCCTACTTAATATCTAACACTCTTTGTAATCTGTGCTTAATCTTAGTTTACCCTTAATAGTCTGTGGTTATTATTTCAAAGTAAATTTTCTTATGCATGGAGGGTCTATTTCTGTAGGAATACAAATTCACTGTGTCGACGTTTGGACATCAGGATTTTGAAGCACATTTTAATATTTCTTTTAAGTCATTTCAAGGTAATCTCTGCTTATTTTGTAAGTCAGGGGGTAATATTTCAACTTGATTTTCCCATGTACATAGGGTCTCCTTTGCTGATAGTACTGTATGTTGACATTTGAAGAAAGCCTTTTAACATATACATTTTGGAATTAGTTTAGTTCATTTCAAGATGTGTTTTTAGAGGCTAGAAAATTCAATAGACATAAATAGTGTTATTCAGACTTTTTCATAGTGTCAACAATAATTTTTAAAAAGGCATTTTATTCAGATACAGGCAACAGTTTTATGTTTGAAAAAAAGAGTTTGAAAAAATAAGTACCATATTTTCTTGAGTATAGTACACACTTTTTTCAGAAAATACTGCTGTGTAGAGGGGTGTGCACATAATACATACTGACAGCTCTTTTATTCCATAGATATACAAATTCTAAAGTGCACATCACAACAAAGTTCAGAGCAGCATTTTGGATGACAAATATAGCTTCAAACTAGCATCTGACCAAATCATGATAAACTATGCTGAGTAAGGGCCATGATGATGAGATCACCAGCCCTCACTATGATTTAGCAGGATGAAAATCCTGACTAGTCACTTAACATGAATCATGGCAAAGTTTGGTGTTGCTCTTGATGGCGAAAATATTAATTATAGACAATTGTGATACAGTTTGACTGTATGATAATGACTATGCTCTTTAGGGGCTGGATTGATGGTTTCACCAGCCCTGATAATGAATATGTATTACTAATAGCTGTAAATAGTACTAATTTCTGTACAGAGTGACAAATCACCAGTATAATCGCCTCACATTAAATATGATTTCCTCAGTAACTTTTATGTTTGTTGTTTGAGTGTATTTGAACTTTGCACTATATTTATGGCTGAAACTATTTTTACATACTGGTCGACACATGTCTACATCACTGACCTGTCCCTACAAATAGTGCTGTGTTGTATTGCTTGTCAGTGGCAAAAGTAACAAGGGGACCAGTCATTGTGTGGATGTGGACAGAGCTTCAGGGGAGGGGACCTGTAAGTCATTGTGTGGATGTGGACAGAGATCTTCAGGGGAGGGGACCAGTCATTGTGCAGATGTGGACAGAGATCTTCAGGGGAGGGGACCAGTCATTGTATAGATGTGGACAGAGATCTTCAGGGGATGGGACTAGTCATTGTACAGATGTGGACAGAGATCTTCAGGGAATGGGACTAGTCATTGTACAGATGTGGACAGAGATCTTCAGGGGATGGGACCAGTCATTGTACAGATGTGGACAGAGATCTTCAGGGGATGGGACTAGTCATTGTACAGATGTGGACAGAGATCTTCAGGGGAGGGGACCAGTCATTGTACAGATGTGGACAGAAATCTTCAGGGGAGAGCCACTATGGGGAGGATCACGCAAATAATGCAAATGTTTGCAAAGTTGAACAGGGATAGAATCTAACTGTTTTAATCTACTAGTCCTTATGTTGAGAACATTTAGCAAAACCCTTCAAAATGGCAAATTTCTACTAGTCCTGATGATACGTTAACTATTGGAAATTTTCACAAGGACTACAGGACTAGTGCCAATTCAGACTTCACATAAGAGATAGAGTTCAGTGGAATGTAGAACAGTGTCGATAACATTTCAAATTTATGGGCAACAGGATAACCTATTTACATTGGCTTTTCACTTATTGAAAGCCTGCGAATAATCAATTATTTGTAAAAGAAGTGTATTAATCCTACATAATGAACATCAATAATGACCTACTCCTCATTCACAGTGAAATGGCACACCTGTTGCCTGTGACAACATAATAACATTTCCTGCTTGTAATCTCTTTGTCCTGTAGATAGGATCGCAAGTTTGTTCCTGTCATTGCATAGTAAATATATTTTCACCACAATATTACATGTTGACTGAAAAATATTTTTTCTTGCCTTTAATCTGTCAGTTGAAAAAGGGTTTTGTGTGAAAAATAGATTCCTTGTGGTGAGTTTGGAAAATAGACATTTTCTTACTTAAAGGATTACTTAAAATGCTTTGCTGCAGAATGCCATATTTGTTCAGATTTTGTTTGCAATGAAAGTAGATGTTTAAACACAGACAGCAGCTGTCATTGACTCACATTTTGTCCGAGAAATAAAGTGATCTTATTTAAAGATATATGTCGACAAAATCCAAATGCTAATGCCTGGAACAATGCTGAATTTCTAGAGTTGAGGCAGTCTAGACTTGCTAGATCATTCTAGACTTGAGTTGGATTCAATTTTAACTTATTTTCTTGGAGACAGATTACAGTTTCCCAAACAAGTTTCAGATGTAGCCATCGGTTTTAACAGATTCTTCATTTTGAAACTTTTTTTTTCTTCATAGTTTTGAGCAGTTTTGTAATAGTTAGGGGCGGTCGGGTAGCCTAGTGGTTAAAGCGATCGCTTGTTAAGCCGAAGACCCGGGCTCGATTCCTGACATGGGTACAATGTGTGAAGTCCATTTCTAGTGTCCTCCACCGTGATATTGCTGGAATATTGCTAAAAGCGGTGTAAAAGCGTACTCACTCACACTTGTAATAGCTGTTCTTACTAGGAAAAGGTTTAAGATTTCAGTTTTCAGTCCGATCATCACCTTTCTACCATTGCATAGTTATCCTGTGTTGTGGTGTGCAGCTGCTAATCCCTCCCTGCTTACCTCCCCTGCTAACCAACTAATCTGTCCCTCGTAGAACCGCCCAGGCACGGTGCCACCGTCAGGCTCTGGCAGTAGTCTGTCTCATTCCCAGAAACTTCCATCGGAGAGTGACATCGAGAACTACGCCCCACACCTCAACCGACACAAGAAGGGACTGTTTGGGAAGAAAGTGCCTCTCACCAACATGCTCGTCTGGTCAAAGGTAATCAGTTGGAACTCTTACATGTCACATTATCATGTTTCACGTTGTGTTATTCTGACAAATTGGGGGATCTGGGTAGAACTGGTCCAGCAACCCATGCCTTTCATAAGCCGCATCTGCATGGATCTGGTATCAGACTCAGGAGCTTGGTCGGTTGCATGTCTTCATACCCTGTTTGTTTGGGACATGCTCATAATATCAATCACTGGATTGTCTGGTGAAGCTCAATTATTAACAGATAGGCATCATATAGCTGAAATATTGCTAATGGTGACATTAAAAAACAAACAAACAACATAATGTTCCTGGAGTCATTTATTGCCTCCCAGATGTTGCCTTCTCGGATTGCACCTTCCTGAACCAACTTATTCATCAGGCCAAGTTGTGTATTGTATGTTTCTATATAACGCCAAGTTATGGTAATGCCTGCCATTGTGAAAACTTCATTGGCATTATGGGGCCACGGTTGGCCCAGTCATCTAAGGTGCCGCTATTCGCTGTGCAGAGTTGCGTCCCTTTGACGCGTCAGAAACCTATGATTGTGGGTTCAAATCCTGGTTCATCCTGATTATGTTTCTAGGTTTGTCAGCACCATACCGGTGCTCGTGGGTTTCACCGTGGTAAACATCTGAGACCTGCATCACTTCGGGCCTTCCTCCCACATCAAGCTGACACGTCGTGATATAACTGGAATACTGTTAAAAGCGGCGTTAAACCCAACTCACTCACTCACTCACTCACTCACTCATTGGCACTATACCTACATTGGAGTGTGTCTGTCACAGGCAAAACCTGATGCAAAATGTGTTTATAGTTGTGGCTTGTAATGTTATTGACTTTCTGCAAATGAAATGGATACAAAATGTCTCCCAATGACTACTCTATAATGTAATTTATTTCTTCTGAGAGTTTCATGGGCTTCTGTCCTGCTTCACACTGAAGCACATGTACACATGTGGTGTCTCCTTAGGCAATGTGCCTCTGTTGATCCAGCAGTGAATGGGTACCCGGTAGGTTAACCTTCTAGCGCCTCACAGGCAGCTTGGGTTATATACTCCCCAGGGAGCTGAGAATGAAAATCCGGTGCACACTGATCCATTGACGGGGGTAATAATAGTGTATTGTTATGAGCATCCACTAAGTGAATGGAATTTGGCACATTATGAATGCCCATTATCATCATCATCATCATCATCATCATCATCATCATCATCATTATTATTATTATTATTCATGTGTGTTTCAGCCTGTGTATATGTGTTTCAGGACCTTATACAGAAGCCCATGTTGAGGACCAATGATAAGAACATGAAGAAGGAAGCATGTGATGTCTTCAAATATATCCTTGTGAGTTGAACCCTGGTCATGCACCTCAGTGCAACTGCCTGTTGCTTCACATCAGGCTCATGAATATTGTCTTCTTTGTTGTTGTTTAAGCATATTTTGTTCTCATTCAAAAGATTGGGGACACATTACCACTACTTAGAACACCCTCTCCCATAGATTGACATGTAAGCTTATTTACAATTAATACATTAAATGACAGAAAGGAAAGAAAAGAAATAGAGACACGTATGTACGTTCACAGTGCTCACTCAAACCTTTCTGTTGTCTATATGTATGTACATTCCTAAAACTGTTTCGTTCATGAATATTGTTAGGGGGTAAACCCTTGCACTGCATCCCCTGACACTTGTTATTGTTAGAGTAAATATCCGTTACCAATGCTGTAATTATGGGCCATACACCAGTGTGGTGTAAAAAATACTTCTACCATTTTTTGTAATTACATGGTTTACAGTTTGCAAAAAATAAAATAGTGTGGTATGATTGATTATCAAAATGAAGCTAAAAGGGAACAACTTGTCTTATTTTGTTTGATCTTATTAACAAAAATAATGTCGATTGGTTACTTCCCTTTCATATGTTTCTCATTTGAAGGTATTTCTTGGTACTTTAATTAGTTTTCCAAAAAGAAATTTGAACTTTTTATTTTTATTTTTATTTTTGTACTCAATTTGAATTAAAGATTGTTTTGTTTTTATCTGTAAACAAATATTCAAATGAAAATCCCTTAATGTCTTGTTTCACTCAGTTTTTGAAGATGCATGGGAATTAATTCCTCAAAACAGACCTTCTCAGGCCATAATCCTACAGTTAGCCTTTGTTGTCGGAACACGCAATGGTCATAAGTTGTTAGTCTCTCCCAGAAACACCCTGTCTCCTACATGCTGCTGGTGGTCTATGCTTCCAACACTGTTAGACCCGAGAAGATTCCGGGGTAGAATAGGTCTTCAGCAACCCATGCTTGTCGTAAAAGGTGACTATGCTTGTCGTAAAAGGCGACTAACGGGATCGGGTGGTCAGACTCGCTGACTTGGTTGATGCATGTCATCGATCCCAATTGCGTGGATCGGTGCTCATGATATCAATCACTGGATTGTCTGGTCCAGACTCGATTATTTACAGACCGCCATCATATAGCTGGAATATGCTGAGTGCGGCGTTAAACAACAAACCAACCAACCAAATCCAACACTGTTAGGATTACCATAGGAGCTCAAACTACAGGGCTTCAAACCAGGAATTGAAAACCAGAATTGTCTTATCAAAATTTAGTTTTATCAGCAATGTTGCAGTGGGTTTGCTTTGGTTTGAGCTTACCAAGTTTTACCTTGACCTACAAAACTAGGGGTCCAGATGACCCCCAATAATTAATTTCAAGGGTCCTTACCTGAAGTATGAGGGTCCTGTCATGTTATGAAATGGTGTAGGGTACTGTTTTGTAAAATTTGATGATTACTTTCATTATAGGACCTGTTTATTGCTTGTCAAAAATATGGTACAATGAATATTATTGTGCTTCCCTAGACGCAATATTTTTTTTCTTCTGCGGCCATTCTATACATTTGTGAGTACTGGATGCACATTTCTGTGTTGTGTAAAACACAGCTTATTTCACACTGATCTAATTTCCTGAATCCAGGAAAACCTGCTCCAGCCAAAGTGTAGGTGAATCTGTGATGGCTTGATATTTTGGAAAGTCAATTCACATGGAAATATTAATGACGAAAATGACGTTGGATAAAGGCATTATGATCTGTTTGAGTCCTTAACAAGTTTACATATCCAGATGTACATGGGAGATCGCAAGACAAAACAGGCCCCGATGAGCGTGGCCTTGGACATCATAACTAAAGGGTGGAGTATCCCCCAGCTGAGAGACGAGATCTACATCCAGCTGTGTCGCCAGACTACAGAGAACAAAAAAGAGTGAGTAAGAATTACACGATAACATGCCATGGGATTATTACACTTCTGAGTGAGTGAGTGAGTTGTGTTTAATGCCGTTTTTAACAGTATTCCAGTTATATCACGGCGTGTCAGCTTAATGTGGGATGAAAGCCCGTATTGATGGAGGTCTCAGACATTTACCACTTCGGTTAAACCCACGAGCATGGGTATGGTGCTGACAAACCTAGAAACATGATCCCGGCGAACCGGGTCACGAACCCACGATCATAAGTTTCCGGCGCGCGGAAGGGACGCAACTCTGCACAGCAAATTGCGGCGCTGTAGACGGCTGGGCCACCCGTGCCCCCTATAACACTTCTGAGTAAATAATGTGTTAGCATCCCCTCCATTGAGCATTAAAAGTCAATATCACCTTTGAGGAGGACACTATCCTATACTGATACCACTAGGTTATGTCTATAAGACCGAGGTTGGACAATATGATTCAGACGAGGGAAACAACTTCACGGTTCTGCATCCTCCCTTACAAACCTCCAGTGACGTCATCCTATTGTTCTCCAGTTGGGTTAAATCTCATAAACAGGGATGTTGTAATATCCCGGGGATTTTATTAATACACCTTCCATTAAGATTGTAACATGATACTCGCTAGAAATTTATTTCGCATTTGAAAACAATGTTATTAAATATAAAATCAAATGACAAATGTTTTCTTTATGTTTCCCATGAATCGAACATGCAACCTATGTACCATTTGGCTAAAGACACACGGATAAATCACAATGCTTTTAAGAATGTCTTTTTCAATAACATATGCTTTTCAAATACCCATCAATGAAATTAGACTTACCTCCCTTGGTGCATCGCCTGCTCAACTAGCTTTCCTGTGTCAATGTGTTCCTAGCAAGGTGAACATGTCTTTACTGACATACACAGAATTTAGAGATGTTTGTTAATGGATACATTATACAATTTGATGTTATACTATATGATAACAAGGTTATTATACGTCAGTTGTCATAGCATACCCCATATCAACCGGAAACCCCCATACAATCCCGAGGGCCAAAGCTAAATAAGCTCTGATAAAACTAAATTGTTTTTTTGTCGAAACAACATAGATACATTTGGAACGAACCTGTCCTTAACCAACAGAGCAGCCAGGGCTGTGTAAGCTGTTCAACTATTTTGTAATTCTGTTGTAACATCTCAAATCACTTGAGAGTCAGAAAGTAATACCGTATTTGACGTAATAAGCGCCCCGCTCTAATAAGCGCCCGCGGCGATATTTGCTAATTATATTGGGTAGTGAACAATCTCAATTATTAGCACCCCTTCCGATTGATCAATGTAAGACTTGTGTGTAATATGCATCCTTAATTATTGGCAATTAAATCCTGGAAAAATATATCTGTCGTATATAAACATTTCAGGCTGTCAGCATAAACCACGAAATTTACAATCTTTCAACTGTTTTTTTCCTCCAAAATATTATTTTAATAAGAGCCCCCTATTTCAAATTTTGAGAGCGCCCTGGGCGCTTATTACGTCGAATGCGGGATATTGTTGTACGAGGCCTGTGTTGATGTGTACTTGTGTTTCAGGGAGAGTCTGCAGCGTGGCTGGGAGCTGATGGCGGTGTGTCTCAATTTCTTCCCTCCAACACACAAGTTCTACTCTTACCTGGAGGGCTATATTTCCAAACATATGGACCAGATATTTGATATGCCAAATGTAAGCAGTTGTAGCGTATATATTTTGGTTTCTATTCCAGGAATAATGATTGTTCACCAGCCTTGATATGAAAATATATGTGATTTTGATTTTGTGATCCTGTTTTGTTATCTAAGGGAGGTAATTTGTGACATAACCTGAGCGTGATCTACGATTAAAACATTCCTGGCATTGAGGTTAGGGTGAACTCAAATCATCAATTGTTATCTTAAAACTACATAATTACGTTGGATGGCCGGGAAGCCTCGTGGTAAAAACGTTCGCTCGTCACGCACGCCGAAGACCCAGGTTTGATTCCCGACATGGGTACAATGTATGAAGCCCATTTCTGGTGTCCCCCGCCGTGATATCGCTGGAATATTGCTTAAAGCGGCGTAAAATCAAACTCACTCACTCACATAATTATGTGATATGACCAAAATGTTTTTTCTTTTCTTTTTAAGATATTTTATGGCTACCTACATTATCAATATTTTATTAAAGCAGACTGCGTTGTAGTGGATAGGTTAGAGCTCTTGGACCTGAATGTCTATTTGTTGAAAGCTGAATCTGAGAGATTGACTCTGTGGTGTAGTGAACAGAGAGCTCACTCTGAGAATGGAGGGTCGATGGTTCTGTCACCCCTGTTCTTGTTATTACGTTTGATTGTTACGCCGAAGACCTGGGTTCGATTCCTGACATGGGTACAATGTGTGAAGCCCCGCCGTGATATTGCTGGAATATTGCTAAAAGCGGCATAAAACCCTACTCACTCACTCACTCTTGTTATTACCCGACCTGACACTTGTGATTAAGGTCATAAAGCAAGGAATGGCTGGCTTGGAGTCAGTGTTCTGTGTCTGAGTTTGCTAAACTTCTACTTGGTAGCGCACAAACACTTTGCAATAATCTTAACACGATGTAAACCCCATGTCATCTGACCTCACTTTGAGTCTGAGAAATGCAACACAAAATGTGCATCTAATTACTCTTGTCAACCTAAATGATGAAAAACAGTTCTGACATTGCCAAGGAGTCTCTTACCATTGGGAAGATTAATTCGAGTAAAAGACTGTGGTTCCATGGTGTTTGTATGTATTTCTTCTTGATTCCAGGTGCCAATCAGTCACTTTGCTAATCACTGCTACCAAAGACTAGAGCGAGCTCTGGCAACTGGCGCCAAGAAGGGGGTCCGAAAACCAACACTAGATGAGGTGGAACAAGCTAAGGTAAGATTTACTTGTATGTAAAATGTATGTAGGCAAAACATTAAGCATTAGACCCTTTGGGAAGATTGAGAGTATTTTGAGGTAATCATCCAAATTGCCATGGTTTCAATGAATTATTGTGTCCAGTTATTTTGGGGTAGTCCATATTTAAGCAAAATGTTTAACAAGAGGATTGTCTCCCTTAGCTGATGAGAATCTGCTGATTATAGGATTAGATCCCAGATTCCAAGGCTGATCCATTAAATGTTTAGATTGAATTTTCTGCCTTTTTATTGCCAATATTAACCATGGTAATCTTTATTAATGTAAACGTTTCTTTGGCTGTGTATTATTAATTTAGTGTGTATATTTATAAATTTGTATGGATACAGGATTGACATTCAAAATTTATCGATATCGAGATATATACGAGGACATCCCTACTGTTACCCTTAGGCTTCACAGACCAAATGTAATTTCACCTGACTCCGGCTTCTATCTCATGGATGAGGTCACACCTTCACTGAAACTATGAAACTAGCGGTACCTTTTCTGACCCGTGAAGATCCGGCTTAGAATAGATCTTCGGCAACCCACGCTTGTTGTAAGAGGCGACTAACGGGATCGTGTGGTCATAGTCCAGCGTTAGAAATTGGCACTAGTCCTGTAGTCCTTACCAAACTGTAAGTAAAGGTATCCTAAGGACTAGTAGAAATTGGCCCATTTTAAGGGTTTTGCTATATGTTATCATTGTAAGGACTAGTGGACAAAAACTGTTAGTTTCTAACCCTGGAGTCGAAGACTTGGTTGATGAATGTCATCTTATCCCAGTTGTGTAGACTTGATTATTTACAGGAATATAGCAGCGTTAAACAACAAACAAACTAATGAATCTTTATCCAACACTGTCCATTTCCAGAAATCCATCTTCCACCCATCTATGTTCGGAAGCCCCCTTGATGATGTACTGCTGATGCAAAAGGATCGTTATTCTGAAAGGACGTTGCCATGGATACAGACTATCCTTTCGGAAGAAGTTCTACGACTCAATGGTGCTCAGACTGAGGGCATTTTCAGGTAGCTGTCTTCTCAAATGTTGACATTTGTTTGTGCATGGCAAAGTTGTTTACATATTTTTACTAGACACGGGCATCGGACTTGTGGCTTAAGTCACCGACTGCCATGCATGTATATGCACTGCCCCCAGAAACATAAATACTTCATGTTGTTATTGGTTTATATACTAATCAAAGGAAGTTAGGACCACCTAATTCTTTCACATTAGCTGTGAGTGAGTATGTTATCAGACGCTTTTGGCAATATTCCAGCAACATCAACTGCCTGCTGAAACAACCAGTGAAGATCCGGGGTAGAATAGGTCTTCAGTAACCCATGCTTTCTGTAAAAGGCAACTATGCATTGTCATAAGAGGCTTGATCGGGTGGTCAGGCTCGCCGACATGGTTGATGCATGTAATCGTATCCAAATTGTGCTGATCGATGCTTATGTTGTCAATCACTGGCCTGTCTGGTCCAGACTCGATTATTTACAGACCACAGTCATATAGCTGGAATATTGCTGAGTGCGGCCTTAAACAACAAACAAAACGAACCTTATGAAACTCTTAAAATAGGCTCTTTCTATACCATTTCTGACTTTTCCCATCTCAGAGTGCCCGGTGATATTGATGAGGTGAATGCGTTGAAGATTCGCTGTGACCAGTGGATTCCCCCATCGGACTGCCCCGACCCCCATGTGCCGGCCTCCCTGCTCAAGCTGTGGTACCGAGAGCTGTACGAACCTCTCATACCCTCCCACTTCTACGAGGACTGCGTCGTCAATTACTCCAACCCTGAGGCGGCCATCTCCGTGGTGAACCAGCTTCCCCACATCAACCGCCTTGTTCTCTGTTATCTCATTAGGTTTCTCCAGGTCAGTGAGAGAATAGTCCACCTCCTAGAATTTTGAGTAAATGCTTTCAAAAGGCATGTAGTGATAGTTTGTTTTGGTGACATAAGTCTGTCTGTGATGATCTCAAACCAATCTTTTATTTGATTAATCACCATCAGTTTAGAGTTACCTCCCTTCTTCCTCAGTAAAAATCTGTTCTTTGTGGTAAGAGGTAAAGGTATATATAACTGATGTTGAGAATGGTCGACCTCGTGGAATTTTGAATGATCACCATCAGCTTAGAGTTACCTCCCTTCCTGTTCAGTTAAACTCTCTTCTTTGTGGAAGAGGCAAAGTTATCTAATTGATGTATGATAACATGGCAAATAAGTTCAGAGGTTTGCTTGCAAATGGCAGGACTTTGGTATGTTGTATAATGGGATTGATTTGCCTTTTAAAAACCACAATCAACCCAGTTACAATATAACTGTCAGCACCACAATGGGGCTCTCTTTGTGATAACCATGCAAAGCTAGAAATCCTTTTCAATGATCTTTCATGATTTCTCCCTGCCTAATCTTTGATATTAATACTGGTGATAATAACTGTATGCTCTGCCAAAATACTAACAAAGGGAGGTAACTCAGTTACAGAAATATTGACCAGTTTCTTCTAAAGTGTGAACCAAAGAAACTGTCTACAAATTTTATTACTTAAATTTACTAAAGGGAGAATACTCTTTTATCAGCAGCACTAAACCATTAAACAAAGATGTTTTTGTTGTTGTTGTTATATGTGTTTCTCAACATAATAAAATGTTTGCTTATATTTGATGCAATATGTTCAAAACGATTTGCACTTTTTTTTAGGTTTTTGCAGCTCCAGAGAATGCAAGTGTCACAAAAATGGACGTAAATAACTTGGCAATGGTGATGGCACCTAACTGTCTCCGCTGTGAGAGTGATGACCCTCGGATCATTTTCGAAAACACACGCAAGGAAATGGGATTCCTTCGGACACTAATCCAACATTTAGATACCAGCTTCATGGAAGGCATTGTTTGATTGAGGAGCAGAAATTAGTGTCTTTTTTTTCCTCACATGTTGTTTTCTTGAGTATTATGGAAGCTGTTGATGAATACAGCAGAAATAATCCTTCACTGTTATGAGAGTTCAGCCTTCCACGTCTTTCCAGACTCCTTTGCTGAAGAGCTCCACATTGACGTTTTCTTTATCTCCAGTGCTGAAGAGACGAATCTTCCATGCTGTTATGAAGTGTTATCCCAGTTACAACCGTGTTACGTAGTCACTGTATTTGTACATAGGGCAGAACCAACACAATGTTATGAAGGAATCGGGGCAGAACTGGATCAGCAACTCATGTTGCATTCAGACAGCTTCGGCTGTCTCACTAACTCTACCATTTGGCACATCTCTACATAAACTGTCTGTTAAATAGGCATAAAATTCAGGTCGTCATTTCTTAAAACAAGCATATATGGCTGAAAAAATAAAAGATTTGGTTCTCAGGCAATGGCTTTCGAAATATAGTGCGGTTGGGTGGTGTCCTTTGTGTTTTTTGGGGGGTGGAGTGTTTCAAATTAGTATGTAACCAAATAAACAGTTGTGCGACCAAATAAACACTTGGTTACAATCAACCTGGGGAATGGCCTCCCTACATAAATGTATTCCTTGACGAGTAAAATGCTGGAATACAGTATTTGACTACAGTTGCACTTGGAATATTTAAGGATATTTTTTAGGGTTTTTTTTAAAATGGAAATAAAAACAAAACATTCGGCAAACTTTATGGTGGTGCCTGAGAACCAAGACCATTATTTTTTTAGCATATCATAAAAATTCATATGAATACCCAAAAAAAATTGGATAAAAAAATTATGTTTATATTTTATATTTTAAAACTATTAAGTGTATATGTGTGTGGAAATTAACTGGAAACTAACTGGTATTCATTTTTGAAACATGGGAAGATGAACCAAATCTGCCCGGGGATGATCCTTCGACCATAATACCAGCTGCATAACCCAGTTGTATCACTCGTAATGACGTTGAATTATTGATGTGATCATGTTACTGTTATCATCATGAGCTTCCCTTGAAGTGAGATGCACCACCTTATACTCAAACACATAAGAAACGCAACATTTTCTTTTCGTGATAATTTTTCAATTTGCAATAGTGGTCAAATTATATTCTTCTCAGAAGAAGTTTTAGACCATTGTTTCACTCATATTTCTATGGTTAATCTGTCATGGATTGACTGATTATATAAGGTAATAGGAAAGAATCGGCTGGTCCTTAACTGCCGTGACACATGAACTATAATATTTGTGTGGTCCCTAACTTCTTTTGAGTAGTATATATCAGGTTAAAAGTGAACTTGAAAGAGGATTTTGCTGCGTATGCTTTGTAGTTGTCAGTAACACAGAGCCACAAGCCAGGTCCAGTCAATGCATTATGGAACTGTTGGGTACGCTAGTGGTTAAACTGTTGACTCAGCAAGACCCACCTACATACTGTAGGACACTGTGTGAAGCATGTTTATAGTGGCCCCTTGCTGGGAAATGACTGGCATATTGTGTAAAACCCTACTCCTTCCCCTACTCACTCCTGTATTTGGGACTGATTTTTTTGGGGGGGGACATTTTTTTGCACTTGAGTGTAGTGGTGTTCCATTAGGATGTCTGAAGTGAGTGTTGCGTTTCTAAATGTATTCTTTTAGAGCCAAGTTTTCCTGCCACAAGCAAAACAGCATACTGATAACAGCTACAACACTGGTAATCTTCAAGAAGTAAATGTTTTTGCTATCATTTTATATCAAAGTTTAGTGGCTTTGAATTTTTTTTATTGAGACTTTCTTGCATTATCGTCAAAGAATGAAATTTGTCGTTTTGTAAAGAAAATTTGAAATTACTTAAACATAAACTTAGACTGTCATGAATCATGATTTTTGTGAAATAAAATTTAATTATTTTGATTTCTTTGATATTTTTTTTAAATACATATAATATTGTAGAAATGGTCAGCAAAAGGACTTTGTTATCAGCCTATGTTTCGACAGTGACAGTTTGTCTTTAGACATGGTGTTATGTGAAATTAACATTTTGTTTCGGCCCACCCCAAAATGTTTTTGGTTTCTCCAGTTCTTGTTTGAGCAAACCCAGAGTGGATACAGAGATTTATCTGTCCTAGAATGATATAAGTATGCAAATTCAGAAATTGAGATGTACAGGAACATGTTGTAATTCCATGGAAGTGTGTTCAGAGTTACCTGCCAAAACATAGCAAATTAAAATACAAAGTGCTCTTTTTAACCTGGGAGGTTACCATGGATACCAGATTTATAGCATAGTCCTCCTTAGATGTTAATTAATCCCCTGATGAGTGGTCTCCCCTGACACACCAGGGCATATTCCAGTTGGCAAGATAAATATTGCTGATCACGTGACACAGGACAAACCATCCTTACAACAGATGCTGGAAGACCCAGCCTGAGACATCGGAACCCGTATACGTACCGCTTCTCTCCCTTTCTCCGTCAAGAACCGGCTGGAAATCGGGGGATGTAGACTCCGTATCCTTATCAAGATGCCACATGATATACACAACAATGAGTTCGACAGTAGCCATTACCGTGTCCTGTGTCACGTGATCACCAAATGGAGCGTAAAATCCAGTATTGCAAGTATTATTATCCCCGTTAAATCATTGTCTTCTGACACAAATTTTGTTCAATTTTGAAATGGGCCAATTATTTTGAACAAGGTACTGGCACGATGTACCCATCATATTGTAGTTGAGTGTCTAGTGTGTACTATACATCCTAATGTGTTATTTATTTATAAAACTGTCAATATTCAAGAAATCTATTATGGATCAAAGAGCACCGTCTGAACAAAGGATGTTTTTACAGTTACAATCAGGTCAAGGCATGGATGTGATATGCACATTTTACTTGTCAGAGTATTTAAACATTTTTAAATATTTTATCATTTACTGAAATTCTATGTTATGAAATAATCAAAGTTACATTTAACTTTTATAAAATATATCTTAACATTTTTGATCACTTTTAGATACATTGTGTATGTAAATTAGTAGAGATTCATTTGGTGTTGCAGAGCGCAGTATTTAATTCTGCTCAAGTCTACTCATCCATAACAACGGTAACCAAAACAAACAACGTCATTTTATATCTAAAGGCCAGAATTGTTTTGAGAAGTCCTGGATCATGTCTTTGTGATATGTGGAAAATTAAAACGGAAATGTTTTTTTCTTCAGTTCAAATAAACAAATTATGATTGATGTGTATTTATGTGATATGACGATTGTGTGTGTAAGTAATTGCCTTTAATACCATTTACACAAATTCCAATGTTTTCATATCTAGCAATGGATATGGATCTCCAGACAGCTGTTTCTGTTGTTTTGGATGAGTAGTCACCTGTCCAGTTTCATGTTAATTATCATAAATTATGTATAAAAAAAATAATTGTTTCCTTTAATATTTTGTAGATATTAATGAGTGTAAATTTAGATTGCGTTCTCCACTTATCTGTACAAAAATTTATCTGTGAAAATATTACATTTCATTCTCGCTGATGACGTATTCAGTGACAATATAACCAGAATGCACTGCACAATATGGACATGTTGCCTGTACGATAAAGCTTGATTTCAGAAATGAGTGACATCTGCATAATGCAATGTATGTCATTTTCATTGAAAGAAACAAGACTGAAGTATCAAGTGACCGTAAGCACCATATTAACTTGGTATATATCCAGATGCTGTTGATCAAAGTTGATGATACAACTTTGTACAATTTTTTGTAATATTATCTTTGTATGATAAACCCTCTTTGATAATGTACATAATGTATGTATATTTACATACCATGAAATGTACATTTGTAGTTTAGATAAGTTGATGTGATCAATCTCCATGATCTTGTCGTTAATTTCATGGAGAGAATGTACGTACTCTGTGTTTGTGTAGTAGATGGCGTGACTATTGTATTTATTACGTATGTATGGTTGATCGAAGGACTTGTATCAGTACAAGACAGTTAATGGACTCAGTGTTTATGTACAGTCTGTGTCATTTTAACCTTGTAATTCAGGAGGGAATATGATTTTTGTTTACTTGCACTAATAATATCATAATATGGCAATATAATCCATGAAACAAGAACTATAACTTCAAGTGTAACGACTTGCTTGGCATGTTTTAGTCCACTAACATAATGTTTGTGTTTCGTACTGTTAAATGTTACTTAAACCTATTTGTGATTGTTTGCGTCATTAGAAACCATTTTTATCTTTCATCCAAGTTGACTGCATCTATTGAATGTAAAGGTACTAATCATTTGAATTTATCAAAATAAATTGAAATATTAACAGAAATGAATAACGGTTGGTAGTTGTAGCAGATTAATCAAATGGAAACAGATTTAGAGATTTGAATTGATACAATCATTTAGAAGCACTGGATCAAAATGTAGTTATTTATTGACTGTAGAATACTGTAGCTTTATAATACACACACACACACACACACACACACAATGAACACTGGCTTGGCTTGACACTTGTATGATACTACATGGCAGACAACTTAGCTTGTCCCTATTTTTTTATTTTTTTCCCAGCTTTCAAGCTTTCTTAAGCTATATTTATTTTTAAAAATTGTTTCCGAGGCAAAACAACTTGATCTATGTCATAAATTAATCTGAAGGGTTCTAAACTTTAAGATGTCTGAAAACTGTTACACAAATACTGAAATATACTGTTTTAATTTTCTTCCCGCTCACCCGCTCCCTTCCTGGTGGATGTTGGAGATGAAAAACACATTAAAAAATATGGATGGCCTAATTTGGATTATTGAGGTTCAGATACTGGTTTGGGCCAATTTTTTTTTTTTTTTCTGACAAGCCTACTCCAATGTTGCAAACATTAAATAAATGATTTTTTTTGCTGTTAATTTGAAATGATTCTTCTTAACACCATGTTATTTGTATTTGTTCAAACTCTGATTTCAGAAGCGGTTTAGAAATTAGCCTCAGATCAACCCTGGCCAAAAACAGATTATTATTTTTGCCTCCCTGGCAATATTGACCAAGAAAATGTGTAAAATCTTGTTTTTGTTTGGCCTAACATTTTCCAAAGAATTACCTCCCTTTTACCCACAACCTGAGTGAGTAGACAGTTTTATGCCGTAGTCAGCAGTATTACCGCTACATGACGGCAACATGTAAGACATGGCGTTTCCACTGGTCAACCGGTGGTCAATAACATGAGCATGGATCCACGTGGGTATTACTGCACACAATCAGATCCATCTGAAAGCCGATCTTGTCCACCTCGTTCCAATGCTTCATAGTCAGAATTCATTGTGACCCCTCCATCCATCCTGCACATTGAAAGCTGCGTGTTGGTGACAAGCTTAGGTAACAGCCAATAGCTGATTTTTTTAAGGAATTGTTCAGCCTCCAAACACTGGAAAATCAAAATAAATGGTTTTTGCGGACCGTGTCACATGAATAATTTGGGTGTGGATGTTTGAAATTTATTTCAAAAAGTGTACAACCATCACATTGTAGTTTTCATTTTTTGGTCCAAAATCAAAGAGAACATTTTCATGTAGCAGTTCCTGAAACTTCATTAATCTATTTTTATCCTTTGGCATATTTTCATGGTCACTAACATGTTTTGATTAACACACATATCAAAGCAAACATTTGAGGGGGGGGGGTGCATGGGCACTAATTATGTCATATACTGTATAGCCAGATGTTGATTAAGTATGAGTATTCTGCATGTGAGCTTCAGATTTTAAGATTTTTTTACATGAAGTGCAAATTTCAATAATACCTTTTGTAAACTGGATTTAATTACCGTTGTATTAATGGTATCTTAGCTGCATTGCTTTTGCCAACTTTTATGGAATATTAGATGTTAAGAAAGTATATATATAGTCCAAATGAAAAGTATTAGATATTTATTTGGCATGTTGTCATGAAGCTTTAAAGCAAACAAATCAGGGATTTATTTCTTAGGAAGTGAGCTGATGTTTATTCTTCAAACATACAGGGACATGGGTGACCCAGTCATCTAAGGCGCTACAATTCGCTGTGCAGAGTTGTGTCCCTTGTGCAAGTCAAATGCCGGTTTGCCCCTATTATGTTTCTAGGTTTGTCAGCACCATACCCGTGCTCGTGGGTTTCACCAAAGTGGTAAATGTCTGAGACCTGCATCACTTCGGGCTTTCCTCCCACATAAAGCCGCGTTAATACAAACTTCAAGACATTGAACCAAATTTTATGTTACTTGTAAGGCCACACACAGTATATCTTTAGGTAAATCTTAGATGGGATTGTTGCAGTTTTTGATGATTATGTTTACCAGCATTAACCTATCCTGCATGTCCATAACCTTAGCGAGAAGGCGACTATGCTTGTCGTTAGAGGCGACTAACGGGATCGGGTGGTCAGGCTCGCTGACTTGGTTGATGCATGTCATCTTATCCCAATTACGTGGATCGTTGCTCATGACATTAATCACTCTATTGTCTGGTCCAAACTCGATTATTTACAAACCGCGGTCATATAGCTGGAATATTGCTTAGAGCGGCATTAAACAACAAACCAACCAACTTAACCTTAGTACCTATCCTGGATTCATTGATTGGACATTTGGATAAAGAATTAAATCATTAAATGTCACTTGGGAGATATTCAAATTTTATTTTACTTTGAAAGGTATTCCAACAAACAAAATATACTACTAAACTTTCCTAATCTGATATGTCAGTCTATTTAAATATACACTTGACATATTATGAAAATCTGTTGCTTGAATCATGGAAAGTTCAAAATATCCCTATCAAAAGTAGCCTGGTGTGAATTAACACGAACAAATATTTAAGACTGACATTGATTGGTTAAGGATTTCCTTTCTGGGATGGGTTTACTTCACCACAGTGATGTGTCACCAGCCTCTGTTGTAGTCCTTGTACCAGAGTTGTTTTTATTTTTATATTGCATATACATCTGTGGCCTCGTTTGTGTAACATCATTTGTCAATTTCTCGCAGCTGATCAGTTAATCACTTCTTTTTCTCAGTCTCCCAATCATGCAAGCCAGTTATGTTTTTGAAAGGAATGATGAAAGAATGACTCCTTTGGTACATGTAGTATAAGTCGGGCCATGTCATGCCATCGGCCCAGTGGTCGAAGAGTTGCGGCCCTTAGTCATTCCAGGATCTGCTGATAGGGGCACCATTGACGATTATGACACTTGGCTTCTCAGCATGATACCCTGTTTGTGAGTTTCATCCAGTTAGATGTCTAGGACCTTTGTCACTTTGGACTTGCCTCCCAAATTCAGCTGCCATGCCAATATGTCTGAAGTCCTTTCAGAGCAATATTAAATCTCACTCACTCACTCACTTGATGAATTTTTTTTTAATGTCATGTCATGAACTCCAATACGTATAAAAGTCTAATTTACTGTGGATTAATAATAAGAAAATATAAGGTTAAAAATAAACATTAAATGTTTCCTTGGGTGTCACTTAATAACCTGAGCATCAGTCATATGTCTGCCAATAAAAAATATAAAAAATCAAAATTTCCTGCATCATATGAAACATAGTCTGTTTACCATAATATAACATACTTGATAACTGACATCCTCTTGAAGAGTAAGTTTAGTGTGTGCTCTGTTGTTAGTTGGTATTCATGATAGGAAATCTTTTTTTTTTATCCTGCATCACTTTCGTTTCAATAAAAAAATATTTATTAAAAAGTCAGCTTCACATTTTTTGACTAAATTAGTAAATTCTGTAACTGAATATCATTGATCTGTAAAAACAAATGATCAATTAATTTCCTATTTCCAATCTATTAATCACTATTGAAACATACTGTATGAAGGCTGCCTTTTGTGCAAATACATATGAGGATAAGATACGTGAAGTAATTTGTATTTTTAGGATGGATGTAGGAGGGACCTGAAAACTATGGTGTAATACACCTAATAATGGTCATTTAAGTAGAATAGAAAGAAAGTAGAAAGAAATTGAAAGCATACACATACCATGAATCATAGTTTCCATTTAAACAAAAAGTAAAATAGTACTTGCATCAGTACCTAGAATCAGGAAACTTTTTTAAGTACGATCATTTTATCTTTATGAAATTTTAACAATATTTAATCTTTTTCATAAACATGCATGTCAGTTTTTAACTATTTTTGGCCACAAGTAAACTACTTCAATCTAATGTTTTACACAGTTTACAATAGATGTGGAATTTAGATCAAGGCAATATTGGTTAGTTGTGACAAGTTTTTATGACGTATAAAGAACTAGATTTCCCAGGATCTTTCACAGTAAGGATAAAGCATGTAGTTTTTATGGAAAGATGATGAGAAACAGTCTTTCCTTCAGAATTCTGTTTCATAACCTTTGGACTTTGATAAGGAATTGCAACAGACCACTATGAATTATTGTTTGTTCTTTTAAATTGTTTCAGTTAGCATGCAGAGGAAAATATTTGTCTGTTATAAATGACAAAATAATTCTTGTTGAAGACCAAAATAATTAATATTTGCTAATGGCAGATTTTAGATATGATTTTTTTAAAGTTGTCATTTATTAATATGAAACTTTTGAGAAAATACATAGATGTTCTAGACTGGTGCCATCATGATTAGATATGTTAAGACAAGTTCGTAACAAAAACCAGATCAGAAAATTATATTTTTTATTTATTTTTATCATAATAAATTCTGGGATTTCTTTTTGAGTTTTCTGAAGAACAAGTTTGATGAGATTCTGAAGAACAAATGATTGATTTGTGGTGGAGTAATAAGTTTTTTAGGTGTCATCATTTGAGTGCTTTGTCAGCATCCTCAGCAACTTGTGAGCTGAGTTTCCTGTACATGTGTCTGTATCATACAGTGTTTGTGATCTATTCAATGTATATTGTCATTCTCAGTGTACCTCTGTGCAGATTGTAAGACATCAAAGTTGTATGTAATAAAATACACAAATCTAATTATGCCTTTGTCTTTTTTAGAGGGGGATTCTCTGGCACCATTATGTCTCTAGGTCTTTCTGCACCTTACCGTGCTCGTGGGTTTCACCGAAGTGGTAAACGTCTGAGACCTGCATCACTTCGGGCTTTCTTCCCACATTAAGCTGACACGCCGTGATATAACTGGAATACTGTTAAAAGCGGCGTTAAACCCAACTCACTCACTCACTCTCTCTGGCACAATATGTTCCCATTGTCCCATGCTTGCCTTCTGTACTTCAGAAATAAAAGCGACACGATCCTAACCATATTCCTATGAAAATCTGTGCTGAATACAGAATTGATTATATAACGACTATATCACGATCATGTGTTAATGAATCACTATGAAATAGTGATGATACCAGGTTTTGGTGAGGCGAGTGTATCCTGCCCCACCGGTGGCACCCATCATAAACACATGCAAAGGCAAGTAAATTGCTCCCCTGGGAACATTGATTTGCTATAATGTATGACCTGGTTCTTTGTTTATGGTTATACCTCGGGGCCTTGATTGTTGCTCATAATGTCAACCACTGGTTTCTCAGATCCAGACTGGATTTCTGGTTGCTGTGACAAAGCTGAAATTTTGCTGACCACCACATTTCCTGTTACTATTGGAGACTTTTTATATTTGACAGGATTTGTTTCCTTGTTTGTTATGTAGATTTCCCTGCTTGTCACCCTTGTGACTTAAAATATTTACCCAAAAATTTTGGATTTGAAAAAAATATGATTTTGCTAAATTTGGTATTTTAAGAAAATGCGTATTTATATTGCAAGTCAGACCTGCGAAATAATATCATATTATAATCACTATATGTCCAATAGAGCACAACTTTTTAACCATGAAAAACATGTCAAATAGGGCACATATTTATGAATGGGACGGTAGGATAGCCTTGTGGTTAAAGTGTTTGCTGTCCATGCCGAAGACCCGGGTTCGATTCCCCACATGGGTACAACGTGTGAAGCCCATTTCTGGTACACAGTAAAATGCAGATTGGTCAGAAATAGGACACACTGTCTTACATTAGCACACAATAGATTGTCTGGTCCAGACTCGATTATTTACAGACCGCCGTCATATAGCTGGAATATTGCTGAGTGCGGCGTTAAACAACAAACCAACCAACACAATAGAAACAGGGGACACCAGACCCAATAGACTCCCTTTCTATAGGCAAGACGCACCCATTACCCATTAAGAAAGAATGTTCCAGACAGGTGCAAGACATGTTTGAAGCCAATATCATTCAGCCCAGTTCTTCTGAATGGCACTCTCCCATTGTCATGGTTAAAAAACGTGATAGCTCTTACCGCTTTGCCGTAGATCACAGTTGCCTCAATGCATTTTCCCCTCTACCACCTCTGCCAACATTTTTAGTGTGCTTGACTGTGCTTGTGTCAAATACCATTTCATCCATGATGCAAAAAAAGTCGGCAGAAATTACACCCGATGGTGTTTTTGGATGGAATCGCCTCCCTTTCCGAAAATGCTCCAATGGCATTTCTGAAAAAAACATTTCAGAGTCAATAAAGAAATGAATTGGCGTTACATACTAATATATGTAGCTGACGTAATATTTTCTAAAACGGTTTTGGAACACTTGAATCAAGGCTCGCTTACTTGGTTGATGCATGTCACCGATCCCGATTTCGTGGATCGATGTTCATGATATCAATCACTGGATTGTCTGGTCCAGACTGATTATTTACAGTCCGCCGTCATATAACTGTAAAATTGTTGAGTACGGCGTTAAACAACACACCAACCAACCAAGGCAGTATTCCTAAAGATCAAAGAAGCAGGAATCACTCTAAAACCAAGCAAATGTAAACTTTCGACAAAACAAGTCACCTACTTCGGGCATATCTTCAGCTAAGATGGCGTCCAGGTTCCAAGTAAGGGTATATGATACTTAATGGTCATTTCCCATCACAGTCAACAACTGTTATTGCCTCTTGAAACTGAAGATTTGAAACGATGATACTGTCTCTCATGACTATGTCTGTCTGTCTGTCTGTCAAAGAAAATGGCTTTCTCCTCACGAAATAGTCTGTATTGATGAGGATGGCCACATTGTGGTCGAGACTTTTTATTGAGGCTGAGTTATTTCTTTTACATGCAGATGGAGGCTGAGATTTTTATTTACACAAATTTATGAGCTGTGTTTTTCTCACTACACAGTTTACCATAAAGATCTCCAACGACAGTCGCGTTTCAAAAATGATTTTCTTTAAACTGATTTGTGGAGGGTCCCGTTTTGAATGGACATCCCTCGATTAAAATGCGTTCGCTCGTCACGCCGAAGACCCGGGTTCGATTCCCGACATGGGTACAATGTGTGAAGCCCATTTCTGGCGTCCCCTGCCGTGATATTGCTGGAATAATGCTAAAAGCGACGTAAAACCCCACTCACTCACTCACTCACGATTAAAATGCTTCACCGTGAACAGCCTGCTTTGCAGCAAAAAGACAGCATAGATACTATTGCTATAATAACAACATATAGTTATAACATGCCCGCTCTCATGAAACCTTTTTCTCAACATCTGTACAATTTCAACATGTATTTACTGAAACACAAGAAAAGACAAAACCGTCTAGGTATGAAAACTGCATAGTTGCGTACAGGAAAGTTGGCCGATGATAGGCGTAAAGCTTGCTGCGCATATCAACAACGAAACCTGATTAATTCGTGGCAAGTACGCCATCAAACTAGCAAAGAAACGTGACTAGCAGAGTCTTTCCGGATCTGACTACTTGCGGTTGTTTTGGTTATTTGGAGAAAAAAATCAGCGTCGACTCCCGTATTGTTATAGATGTAAACGGATGCTGTGGTGAGGACACGCATTTGTGTAGGCAACTGTTTGTTTATGATGTGGGATGAAGACACATACAGGTCAGGTCCTGATAGTTGATTATGTTAACATCTTCACCCATTGTGTGGGCTGACAGTAAGCAGTTTTAGGGACTGCTATAAATTGCGTATGATTAAGCAAAATGTATCTCCGTTCATATAGATGGAATTTGTACGTACGTGATGTCCGCCTTCACAGGAAAGTACTGTCGGAAATGATAGAATGCTTTGAGTCATTTGAAAAATGACAGGTTTTTTTCACGGAGTGCTGCTATTGTGGTTTGAAGTATTTCAGTCACAAGGAGCCCCGTCGACAATTTTACAGGAGACAAATTCGAACGAAAACAGCAAATTCAGATTTTTAATGTAGAATTGGGGAGAAAATTAAAGACACAATGCATGTTTCCCGAGCTCCATCAATTATTGCTCTCCACGAGATGGGATGTTGATAAACTGCACGTGGCGATGACCGAGATGTTCCATCCTGTCTATGAGGTCACATGATCTCCGCACCATTCATGACTATCGCAGCATCCATACCCTTTACCTTGCTGAAACCTGGGTAAATAAGAATCATTCCACTGGCTACCGTCAGATGGACGAAAAACAACCCTGGTATCATTAGGTGCAGGTAATCGTGAACCCGTGATCTATAGCTTAATGATGTCTAGGTTTCGAGTGAGTGAGTGAGTGAGTTGGGTTTAACGCCACTTTTAACAGTATTCCAGTTATATTGGGGCGTGTCAGCTTATTGTGGGATGAAAGCCCGAAGTGATGCAGGTCTAAGACGTTTACCACTTTGGTGAAACCCACGAGCACGTGTATGGTGCTGACAAACCTAGAAACATAATTGGGGCGAACCGGGATTCGAACCCATAATCAAAGATTGCTAGCGTGCCCAAGGGACGCAACTCTGCACAGCGAATCGCGGCGCCTTAGACGACTGGGCCACCCGTGCCCCGTCCAGGTTTCGAGGCGAACAAGAAATGAAATGAAATGAATGGTGATGTGTTCTCAGACTGATTGGAACATCAGCTACTACTCAATCTTAACAACCCAGTGTCATTGTCATGGATAACGCCAGTTATCATAGCGTCTGGGAAGCAGATACTGTCCCGCCATCCATGAGTAGCGACATTTGCCGGACTATATGACATCTTGCAATGTCGACTTTTGACCATCTGAAACGATTGGTTGGTTGGTTTGTTGTTTAACGCAACAATATCACAGCTATATGACGGCGGTCTGTAAATAATCGAGTCTGGACCAGACACTCCAGTGATCGATATCATGAGCATCGATCCACGAAATTGAGATCGATGACATGCATCAACCAAGTCAGCGAGCCTGACCACCCGATCCCGTAAATCGCCTCTTACGACAACCACAGCATGGGTTGCTGAAGACCTTTACTTCCCCGGGTCTTCACGGGTATCCTATTTCAGATCTGTTTAACACATGGAGCCTGAATACACAAATAGCCTGAATACCAAACCAGTAAACTACTAGACAGAGTTCCTGGCGGCACAACACGATCACGTTGTCTTACGTACGCCAGTCAGGCATTGTAATCTCAACCCTATTGAGCTAATCTTTGCTAACTGTGAAGGGTTCGTGCCAAGACATGACAAAACATTCAAACCCACACATGTCAAAGAGTTGATCAACGCAGCCTTTGCTCGAATCTCACTAGAGGTATGGCAAAAGGCTTAAGATCGCGTTTTGAAATAGAACGTCCGTTCAGACAACATGACCGCTTAGATATCAACCTTGTTGCAGTAGTTATCATACATTTGGATGATATTACAGAAACAGACATGTCATCAGCTGAGTCACATACTGGCAACAGAAAACACCAGAAGAGCAACAAATACTCCTTGATTAAAAAACCCGTACCTTCCAATATTCTCCCTTTTCATGGCTTTGACTATTCCTTCATCTTTTGAAACAAATATATTGCAGATCATATCTTAATTGCTACCTCGTGAACGCATATCTAAATAACGTTCGACCACCTCCGTGGACTAATGGTAGACCGTCCGCCCGGAGACCGGAAGGTTCGGGGTTCGATCCCCGGCCGCGTCATACCAAAATAAAAGATGGTACTAGTTGTTACCCTCTCTGGCGCTCGCATTAAGGGGCTAAAACAAGGACTGGTCGTCTCGCAGTCAGTATACTGTGTCTGAGTGGGGTATTCATGTTAAACTGCGACATGGTATTTCTGTGAGCTTGCACTATAAATCGGCACGCGACGCGACGTTTAGCCCAATTTCACCTAAATAACAGCAATACATTGTGACCCTCCAACTCAGGTGATATTTGCACCCGTGAGAATGCACGTGCCCGTGTGGGGTCATCATCACCTGGAGACACGTACTAGGTAATTACACCTGGCTATCGGCTGTTTCATACATTCATGACAACATACGAATAAAAGTTTATCATCATTTTACCGGTAAAACTATACTTTCAAGGCCAATCACAGTGTCAGTAAGGATAGGCTTGATTTGGTCGATTTGCGTATTTTGATATATGCTATTTTCATAGCACTATGAGGGGGCACGGGTGGCCCAGTGGTCTAAGGCGCCGCGATTCGCTGTGCAGAGTTGCGTCCCTTGGGCACAACAGAAACCTATGATTGGGGGTTCGAATCCCGGTTCGCCCCGATTATGTTTCTAGGTTTGTCAGCACCATACCCGTGCTCGTGGGTTTCACCGAAGTGGTAAACGTCTGAGACCTGCATCACTTCGGGCTTTCCTCCCACATTAAGCTGACACGCCGCGATATAACTGGAATACTGTTAAAAGCGGTGCTAAACCCAACTCACTCACTCATAGCACTATGGTTCGTATTAATTTAATGAAGCCTGAAAAACATTTTTCTAGCATTTCCGACAGTAACATCGTGACCTTAGTCACGATGACCCGGAAACAATACTGTACCTTTGTGTCGGTACCCCTGACAAGTTAATCACGATGCGGAATCCACACGTGGGCTAGTAATAAATGTGTATTTATCCCCAGATGAGATCCCGGGACTGAAGGTCCCCGGTAAGATATGTGTTTCAAGTAAATAGAGTGAGTGAGTGAGTATGGTTTTACGCCGCTTTTAGCAATATTCCAGCAATATCACGGCGGGGGACACCAGAAATGGGCTTCACACATTGTACCCATGTCGGGAATCGAACCAGGGTCTTCGTCGTGACGAGCGAACGCTTTAACCACTAGGCTACCCGACCGCCCCTCAAGTAAATAGAAGCGACATTACCATTGCCATTATAACAGGAAATCTCTTCTTAAAAGCATAGCTCGTTGTACGATTCCGACTATATCGTAGGCATTTTTCTTATAATCACTATCAAATAGTGGTGATATCAGTGTTCGAGAAAACTATTCCCGCTTTGCTGCCATCAGTATTGGGTTTTATGTAAAGCAGTTTATACAACTTTCATTCACTCACTGACAAATAAAAGCGACAATATTCGAGTGCATTGAACGATATTATATTATAAGCATGCGTTTCGTGAATCACTATCAAATAGTGATTTTACAAAGTGCTCGCAATATGATGAGTTTATCCTGCCCCACACACGCAAAGGCAAGGCAAATGTTCACCTAAAAATAACCAAAATAATATGGTACAAATCAAAATAGAGAATTGCTTCAGGCGTATTTTTTGTCAGCCATGCATCAATGGAAAATGTTCTCCACATATCTAACATAAAACCTTTCCAAATCTTAACTAAGGCTTTGAATGTTGTAACCGTGAAGAAACACGGCTTTAAATGTTGTAACCGTGAAGAAACACAGCTTTGAATGTTGTAACCCTGTTGCAACACGACCTTGAATGTTGTAACCCTGTTGAAACACGGCTTTGAATGTTGTAACCTTGTTGAAACACGGCTTTGAATGTTGTAACCCTGTTGAAACACGGCTTTGAATGTTGTAACCCTGTTGAAACACGACCTTGAATGTTGTAACCTTGTTGAAACCCGGCTTTGAATGTTGTAACCCTGTTGCAACACGACCTTGAATGTTGTAACCCTGTTGAAACACGGCTTTGAATGTTGTAACCCTGTTGAAACACGGCTTTGAATGTTGTAACCCTGTTGAAACCCGGCTTTGAATGTTGTAACCTTGTTGAAACACGGCTTTGATTGTTGTAGCCCTGTTGAAACACAGCATTGAATGTTGTAACCTTGTTGAAACCCGGCTTTGAATGTTGTAACCGTGAAGAAACACGGCTTTGAATGTTGTAACCCTGTTGAAACACGGCTTTGAATGTTGTTACCCTGTTGAAACACGGCTTTGAATGTTGTAACCTTGTTGAAACACGGCTTTGAATGTTGTAACCTTGTTGAAACACGGCTTTGAATGTTGTAACCCTGTTGAAACACGGCTTTGAATGTTGTAACCCTGTTGAAACACAGCTTTGAATGTTGTAACCTTGTTGAAACCCGGCTTTGAATGTTGTAACCGTGAAGAAACACGGCTTTGAATGTTGTAACCCTGTTGAAACACGGCTTTGAATGTTGTTACCCTGTTGAAACACGGCTTTGAATGTTGTAACCTTGTTGAAACACGGCTTTGAATTCGAATGTTGTAACCCTGTTGAAACACAGCTTTGAATGTTATAACCCTGTTGAAACACGGCTTTGAATGTTATTACCCTGTTGAAACACGGCTTTGAATGTTGTAACCTTGTTGAAACACAGCTTTGAATGTTGTAACCTTGTTGAAACACGGCTTTGAATGTTGTAACATTGTTGAAACACGGCTTTGAATGTTGTAACCCTGTTGAAACACGGCTTTGAATGTTGTAACCCTGTTGAAACACGGCTTTGAATGTTATAACCCTGTTGAAACACGGGTTTGAATGTTGTAACCCTGTTGAAACACAGCTTTGAATGTTGTAACCCTGTTGAAACAACTTTTGAACCGACTCATGGGCATGTCATTATTCTTTTTATGTTGTTTTTAATTTGTCTAATTCTTTTTATACTAAAACTACATGAAATATTCATAAAAGTCCCCAACCCAGACTCGATTATTTATATACTACTCAAAACAAGTTAAAGAATATCCCCAATTTAAAGGCTGTGTGTTGCAATATCCACCAGCTATGATAGATTAACTATAGTCATATGAAGAAATCAGGTGTTATTTAAGTTCTGTTACGTAGTATAGCTGGTATGCCTGCATTTCTTACAAACAACGCGACCCGTGAAGATCCGGGGTATCATAGGTCTTCACCAACACATGCTTACCGTAAAAGGCGACTATGCTTGTCGTAAGAGTCGACTAACGGGATCGGGGCGTCAGGCTCGCTGACTGACTTGGCTGATGCATGTCATCGTATCCCAATTGCGTAGATCGATAGATTCGTCATGAAGTCAGTCACTGGATTATCATGTCCAGACTCGATTATTTACAGACCGCCGTCATATAACTGGAATATTGCTGAGTGCGGCGTTAACAACAAACAAACACATAAACAATACAAACAACGCAAGACAAGCCTGAACGCAACTCTGTCAAAGCAATACCCCTGCTCTTGGGTCTCGCCACAGCAGTAAACGTCTGAATGAGGATTAGCTGAATCGTTACAGCCATGAGACATGTTCATGGTCCCCGTGAAGATCCGGGGTAGAATAGGTCTTCAGCAACCGATGCTTGCCGTAAAAGGCGACTATGCTTGTCGTAAAAGGAGACTAACGGGATCGGGTGGTCAGGCTCGCTGACTTGGTTGATGCATGTCACCGATCCCAATTGCGTGGATCGATGCTCATGATATCAATCACTGGATTGTCTGGTCCAGACTCGATTATTTACAGACCGCGGTCATATAGCTGGAATATTGCTGAGTGCGGCGTTGAACAACAAACCAACCAACCAACCAACCAACCAACCAACCAACCAACATGTTCATGGAACATCTGCCCGGAGACTCGAAGGTCTGTGGTTCGGTCCCCGGCTATGCCATACCAAGGAACGTTTAAAGGTGGTAATTGTGGGGGATAAGAGGATTAAACAAGGACTGGGACCCGCTCCACAAAGCGAACTTCGCTCTAATCGCAACTCCCAGACTTTAATATAGAGATGTGGAAATGCTCATATTAAGACGCCAATAAAAGTGTTTTTTTTATTAATTTCCATATACATACAATGCTTGCTCTACAAATGTCATCTGTGTTATATTATATAAGAACCAGAAATATCTGTTATGTTAATATCAAGTATCAGGGGGCACGGGTGGCCCAGTCGTCTAAGGCGCCGCGATTCACTGTGCACAGTTGCGTCCCTTTGGCACGCCAGAAACATATGGTTGTCGGTTTGAATACCTGTTCGCCCCGATTATGTTTCTAGGTTTGTCAGCACCATACCCGTATTCGTGGGTTTCACCGAAGTGGTAAACGTCTGAGACCTGCATCACTTCGGACTTCCCTCCTTAATTAAGCTGATACGCCGTGATATGACTGGAATACTGATAAAAGCGGCGTTTAACCCAACTCACTCACTCACTTTTAGTAAAGGTTTCTTATGATAATGGTTATGGATAGGTATTTGTCTCTTATTTTATTTGTGATTTCCTCCCACAGAAACTCTTCATTCGAACCCACAATCATAGGTTTCTGGTGTGCCCAAGGGACGCAACTCTGCACAGCGAATCGCGGCGCCTTAGCCGACTGAGCCACCCGTGCCCCCTTTGATAAAAGAAGAGTTCATTGTATGATACCGGCTGTATCATAAGCCTGTGTTTATGAATCATTATCAAATAGCGATGATACCAGGTGTTCGTCATAGGTGAGCGTATCCTGCCCCACCAGTGGTACCCGTCATAAACACATGCAAAGGCAAGACAAGCTTTCACCTGAAAAGACCCCACAGAAATAAGGGTACAGGTCAAAATGGGGAAATCATTTTGGGCACCTTTGGAAATGTTTTCCATATGTCTACCATAACATATTTTTAAATACACGTGGAATGAAATCTCAAAACGGCACAGATAAACGTTAACTACTTTAATAAAACCTTCGAGTCCGGATCAAGGGATTCGAACCTACGATAATCGGATCCAGTTACCACAAAGGGACGCAACTCCCACTTTTTCAAATAATTTGTTCTTTTTGTTTGAACATCTCCAGGGTCTGGTCATTTATTATAAGGATGGTGTCATGAATACATGTTACGTGTAATGGGGCATTGGTGTAGAGAGATGCTAAACTGTGACATGATGTCATGGTGGAATAATTTTTATTCATTAATAAAACCAGTGTGGGTGTCAATGGCCATATGCGCATATGTGGGGAATACAGGACGAATGACGACAGACTCTCAGTCTGATAATATATGCCGAAAACAATGTCTCACGATGTCAAGCTTTTTCTTCTACGACGGTAGGTTTATGTTCCGATCAAATGTTGTCGCTTGCTGTCTCACCTACGTCACAGCCACATATCGCGTTTTGCATGTAAATAAAGCACGTGCAGGACACAATCCTATTTGCAATACAATGCCACCGTGTGTGAATGGCCATCACGTGATCATATGACGATATCTGATTGGTCAAGACACTCTGCTGGGCTCAAGTCTTTAATAAACACAACAAACACAGCAAACGTCGCAAAAGACGTCAATACAGTAAGTGTGACCCGCTGTGATTACAACCCACATCAGCGTCCACAATGACAGAATAATACTGATGTATCAATTTGTCATTTCATCCTCAACTTCATTAATACACTTCAGTCTCATTGTCACTCTTGCTATTGTCCCGAGGGAGTATTGTGCTGCTTGTCACCATGTATATTTCAAGTTGTTTGACATTGTGTCATACATGCCCCCGCGTCACATGAAAAGGATTATGTATATGTTCAACAATGTGTTTCTCTTCAGCAGTGTCATCTCCCAGAATAATAAACACGATATTACCGAAGGCGGGGCGTGGAAACTGTTTGTTTGATTCATTAACACGAAATGTAGTATGAAATGTAGTGTGTTGTGAGCAGTGAAATATCTGAGAGAGGATTTTAATATTTTGGACCCCTCCTTTTTAAAAATGCTGGACCCGCCCTTGAGTAATGTTGGATTACAATGTTGATCCCCTATATCCCGTGTGATTCGTTAGAACGGTGGCCTCTGTATCCCGTGTTAGTCGTTAGAACGGTGGCCTCTGTATCCCGTGTTAGTCGTTAGAACGATGGCTCTGTAGCCCGTGTTAGTCGTTAGAACGGTGGCCTCTGTATCCCGTGTTAGTCGTTAGAACGGTGGCCTCTGTGCCCCGTGTTAGTCGTTAGAACGGTGGCCTCTGTACCCCGTGTTAGTCGTTAGAACGGTGGCCTCTGTACCCCGTGTTAGTCGTTAGAACGGTGGCCTCTGTGCCCCGTGTTAGTCGTTAGAACGGTGGCCTCTGTATCCCATGTGAGTCGTTAGAACGGTGGCTTTGTATCCCGTGTTAGTCGTTTGAACGGTGGCCTCTGTATCCCGTGTTAGTCGTTAGAACGGTGGCCTCTGTATCCAGTGTTAGTCGTTAGAACGGTGGCCTCTGTATCCCGTGTTAGTCGTTAGAACGGTGGCCTCTGTACCCCGTGTTAGTCGTTAGAACGGTGTCCTCTGTATCCAGTGTTAGTCGTTAGAACGGTGGCCTCTGTATCCAGTGTTAGTCGTTAGAACGGTGCCCTCTGTATCCCGTGTGAGTCGTTAGAACGGTGCCCATTGTATCCCGTGTTAGTCGTTAGAACGGTGGCCTCTGTATCCCGTGTTAGTCGTTAGAACGGTGGCCTCTGTATCCCGTGTTAGTCGTTAGAACGGTGGCTCTGTAGCCCGTGTTAGTCGTTAGAACGGTGGCCTCTGTATCCCGTGTTAGTCGTTAGAACGGTGGCCTCTGTGCCCCGTGTTAGTCGTTAGAACGGTGGCCTCTGTACCCCGTGTTAGTCGTTAGAACGGTGGCCTCTGTACCCCGTGTTAGTCGTTAGAACGGTGGCCTCTGTACCCCGTGTTAGTCGTTAGAACGGTGGCCTCTGTATCCCGTGTTAGTCGTTAGAACGGTGGCCTCTGTACCCCGTGTTAGTCGTTAGAACGGTGGCCTCTGTGCCCCGTGTTAGTCGTTAAAACGGTGGCCTCTGTACCCCGTGTTAGTCGTTAGAACGGTGGCCTCTGTACCCCGTGTTAGTCGTTAGAACGGTGGCCTCTGTATCCCATGTGAGTCGTTAGAACGGTGGCTTTGTATCCCGTGTTAGTCGTTTGAACGGTGGCCTCTGTACCCCGTGTTAGTCGTTAGAACGGTGGCCTCTGTATCCCGTGTTAGTCGTTAGAACGGTGGCCTCTGTATCCCGTGTTAGTCGTTAGAACGGTGGCCTCTGTACCCCGTGTTAGTCGTTAGAACGGTGTCCTCTGTATCCAGTGTTAGTCGTTAGAACGGTGTCCTCTGTATCCAGTGTTAGTCGTTAGAACGGTGCCCTCTGTATCCCGTGTGAGTCGTTAGAACGGTGCCCATTGTATCCCGTGTTAGTCGTTAGAACGGTGGCTCTGTATCCCGTGTTAGTCGTTAGAACGGTGGCCTCTGTATCCCGTGTTAGTCGTTAGAACGGTGGCCTCTGTATCCCGTGTTAGTCGTTAGAACGGTGCCCATTGTATCCCGTGTTAGTCGTTAGAACGGTGCCCTCTGTATCCCGTGTTAGTCGTTAGAACGCTGGCTCTGTATCCCGTGTTAGTCGTTAGAACGCTGCCCTCTGTATCCCGTGTTAGTCGTTAGAACGCTGGCTCTGTATCCCGTGTTAGTCGTTAGAACGGTGCCCTCTGTATCCCGTGTTAGTCGTTAGAACGCTGGCTCTGTATCCCGTGTTAGTCGTTAGAACGGTGCCCTCTGTATCCCGTGTTAGTCGTTAGAACGGTGCCCATTGTATCCCATATTAGTCGTTAGAACGGTGCCCTATATCCCATGTTAGTCGTTAGAACGGTGCCCTATATCCCATGTTAGTCGTTAGAACGGTGCCCTATATCCTATGTTAGTCGTTAGAACGGTGCCCTATATCCCATGTTAGTCGTTAGAACGGTGCCCTATATCCCATGTTAGTCGTTAGAACGGTGCCCTATATCCCATGTTAGTCGTTAGAACGGTGCCCTATATCCCGTGTTAGTCGTTAGAACGGTGCCCTATATCCCATGTTAGTCGTTAGAACGGTGCCCTATATCCCATGTTAGTCGTTAGAACGGTGCCCTATATCCCATGTTAGTCGTTAGAACGGTGGCCTCTGTATCCCGTGTTAGTCGTTAGAACGGTGCCCTATATCCCATGTTAGTCGTTAGAACGGTGCCCTATATCCCGTGTTAGTCGTTAAACGGTGCCCTATATCCCATGTTAGTCGTTAGAACGGTGCCCTATATCCCATGTTAGTCGTTAGAACGGTGCCCTATATCCCATGTTAGTCGTTAGAACGGTGGCCTCTGTATCCCGTGTTAGTCGTTAGAACGGTGCCCTATATCCCATGGTAGTCGTTAGAACGGTTCCCTATATCCCATGTTAGTCGTTAGAACGGTGCCCTATATCCCATGTTAGTCGTTAGAACGGTGCCCTATATCCCATGTTAGTCGTTAGACCATGTTAGTCGTTAGAACGGTGCCCTATATCCCATGTTAGTCGTTAGAACGAGCTACCACATGAATCAAGTGACTTTACCCCCATTGGTAAAAGCGGTGTTAAACCATACTCACTCACTCACGTCATTTATAAAGCAGTTCCACATCGAAAATGGGCTTTACACATTGTACCCATGTTGGGAATCGAACCCGGGTCTGTGGCGTGACGAGCGAACGCTTTAACCACTAGACTACCCCACCACCCACCACCCCTGGTGAGGTGAAATGCGTGTTTAACGCTGCGTTCAAGAATACTGCACTCATATAGCGACCTGCATGCACGTGTGTGTATGTGTGCTTGCGTGCGTGCGTACAATTAATAGTCCTCGTCCACAGAAATACCATGCCGCAGTTCAACATGAATACCCCACTCAGACACAGAATACTGATTCCGAGCCGACCAGTGCTTGTTTTATCCCTTAATGCCGAGCAACAGGCAGGGTAACAACAACTACCATCTCTTAACGTCTTTTGGTATATATATAAAGGGGCCGGGAATCGAACAACCTACCTTTCGCTCTATCCACTGCACCTCGGAGGCGATCCTGAGAGTTTGATTGTCTCACACGTTGGAATGGAAATTTATAAAATCATACGCATACAATATTTTCTACAATCCTAAATTTCAGCATGATATTCTACATGTGGGGAAAACATAACAAAAACGACTCTTATGCGTGACTAAATGTTCATTTGATGAGCTCAGATTAGATTTTAAAAATATATATTTATTTTTTTAAAAATGTGGATAAGATATGTAAAATGACTTGTTTACGAACAATAGTTTTACACAATCCGCCCAGTCGAGAAGGTGACGGTTTTCCATGACGGCAGACAAGGTGGTGCGAGGGAACACACCTTTTCTTTCTAACCATCCAACGCACGAGGTCAAGAGGTCAGGCAATTTCTCTGTAAGGGCAGGTGACGTCATTATCTGGTTATTTAAATGGTGAATCTGAAAACAAACCATTTCCAGTGAAGAGATAGTGAGGATGACTCTTCTAAAGATATTCATTGTTTTATGTCAACTTCAACAGATCACCGGCTTTGCCCGTCTCTTGGACCCCCCACAGAGATCGTCGCTATGGAGATACGGATATAAAGGTGCACCTGTTAATGAACGAGACGGGGAATTAAACTGCGGAGGATTTGATGTAAGTTGAAACCATTTCTAGGTTTTGAATATATTTGATATCTTTATAATAATATTTTCAAAAGAATCTAATTCTTTCTTGTTTTCTTCAAGTGTATACCGGAAAAGCATGACAAGTTGTATCGTCTCTTGTGAACTTTTGGTCACTATAAAGTTGTTTCTAATACCTTTTAGTACAGTATGAAGGCGATGAAGTTTGAAAAATAAATAAAGTCAATATTAGGATGTACTGGATCTAGATCCAATTATCCTAATTATTAATAAGATAAAATGTATCCGTGAATGGCATAAATCAGTTGTTCAATGATATAACAATTAAAAACGTATACGACAAAAGTTTATATATGGTTTTAGCGATTTCCATTTAGTGAATATGCATTTGCATTTAAATTTCAATTCGAACGATCCGGGTAGCATAGGTCTTCAGCAACCCATGCTTGCTGTAAAAGGTGACTATGCTTGTCGTAAGAGGCGACTAACGGGATCGGGTGGTCAGGCTCGCTGACTTGGTTGATGCATGTCATCGTATCCCAATTTCGTGGATCGATGCTCATGATGTCAATCACTGGATTGTCTGGTTGAGACTCGATTATTTACAGAACGCCGTAATATATCTGGAATTATGCTGAGTGCGGCGTTAAACAACAAATAAACAAACAAACAAGAAAACAGGGAGGTCATTCTGCAGCCATCACGTCTCCACAGGGCATTATCAAACCGTTCTGGTCTGTTAAATTACGGTTTACTTTTAGACATGCTTAGGGCGAAGCAGAACAGATTAATTACATGAGGTGGTAAGGAATGCAGCTAAATATGTTTGACCCGGAATAAGAAGGGGACAAAGCTCCATCAACATAGGGACCCCACCCAGAATGTTCTACAGGGGAACTAGGGCAATTATTTAAGTTAGAAGCCCAGGAAACACGAAGACAACACAGTTTAACAACTCTTCCTTAAGTCGCCTGAATCTCGAACATATCATCTGTCATGAGTGAAATATGCGTATACCTTGCTCTATGGCGAGTGTATCTTATAGCTGACCTCGTACCTATATACATCTGTGTGTAAGACGGATGGAATCGTGCGGTTGGACACGCCCGTTTTGTCGTGTAATATCTAACGTGAAATATGCATCATACGCTCTTCTTTCAATCACGTTTGGAAGATACATGTAGACATGTATGTAAGATTGGACTTTCACTTTGTGTCAGTTCTATCGAGCGATTCGCTGTGCAGAGTTGCGTCCCTTGGACACGCCAGAAACCTATGATTGTGGGTTCGAATCCCGATTCGCCCCGATTATGTTTCTAGGTTTGTCAGCACCATACCCGTGCTCGTGGGTTTCATCAAAGTGGTAAACGTCTGAGACCTGCACCACTTCGGGCTTTCCTCCCATATTAAGCTGACACGCCGTGATATAACTGGAATAATGTTAAAAGCGGCGTTAAAACCCAACCAACTCACTCAGTTCTTTCGAGCATGCACGTCAGGAACAGGGTCAAGCTGTACGAACGACGGAGCTTTTAGCCATTACTTTCTCAGTCAATGATAATCTGCTGCTTATCACAACATGTCATGAATAATATATACCTCTCATCACTTGGTTTTAGTCACTCCAGCTTGATAACAGTGTACGAATATACATCAAATTACATATGCAATAAACTAGACGTCGTTATTCCTAAAGTTGCATGATTTCTTAGTTTCAAAGTCATGTGACTGGCTCGCTCGTCGTCCAATGAAAAGACCGTATATAGTATATGGTTCAGACAAAACCTCTTCGTTATTGTTTATTATACTTCATAAACGTTCACGAATTGCTAATTTTTTTTGTCAAATGAGTACATTAATGTATCCTTTCTTGTTTTTAAAATAACGTTTGATAACGTTAGAACAAGTTAACTGGTATGTTAATCCTTTGTGATTACCAACAGTTTACAGATACTTCTTTAAGATGTGTTTGAGTGCAAGTGATGGGTGCTGCCGATAGAGCAGGAAATGCTTACCCTTTTCTCGAACACGTGGTGATTTCCAGTGATCCAATCAAACAATATTCATCACTATTTTGCCTTTTATACCCAATGGAATGTTTCGGCGGATACTCTAGACTGATCATTCTCTAGCGCTGACATTTCATATCTAATCACTATATAAATACCAATATATCGAGAGAGTACATGATGAATTCACCCGTGACGATCCGGGGAAGAATAGGTCTTCAGCAAACCATGCTTGCTGTAAAAGGCGACTATGCTTGTCGTAAGAGGCGGCTAACGGGATCGGGTGGTCAGGCTCGCTGACATGGTTGATGCATGTCATCGATCCCAATTGCGTGGATCGATGCTCATGAGATCAATTACTGGATTGTCTGGTCCAGACTCGATCATTTACAGACCGCCGTCATATAGCTGGAATATTGCTGAGTGCGGCGTTAAACAACAAACAAAGAAACATGATGAATACCAACGGAAATATAATTCTGCGTGATTCTTTAAAATCTCAAAAAAGGGATTTATATTTCCCTAAAACACTACCTGAAACTATTCTTATGTATAAACATCTTGTCGTTACAAGTACGTAACACCTATCAATTGTTTACAGCAACTCTAAATTATGTTAATAAATTTGCTGAAGACAGCTGACAGCCAACATGCATTTTCATAATTAATCAATGTCAAATTTTGTCAAAATTATGAAATATGTTCTTCAGTAACATATTCAGGTCCTGTATGATAGCTGTCATGCAAATGCAGTACAATCGGATTTTTATTTTAAAAAAATGTGTTTTCTCTGTTTGAAATGAAAATTTAAGTGTGGGAATTACGTGCTGTCGTGTTCCCTTCCTTGCACGTACACGCCTACAGTGTCTGTTAATGCAATACTTGCACCATGCCGTACAAGCTTCGCCCACTTCCTGTTTTAGTTGGCTTTGTCGACAAAAGGTACATGTATTATCTTGAAGTGTTTTCACATATTTATGAACAAACATATGAAAAAGTGATATCAAGTTTTAAAACATAAAAAAATAAATCTTCAAATCGCAAGAAATGCGGCAATCCGGCAATAATGGTTTCCGAATACGTGGACAGCTTGTAACAGTCACACAATCACTCGAACAATCTCTCAAACAACCACTAACACCATCCATTAATTGACATGTTGAACATCTATCCATGCAATTGGGATACATGCATCAACCAAGTCAGCGAATTCTGACCACCCGATCCCGTTAGTCGCCTCTTACGACAAGCATGGGTTGCTGAAGACTAATTCTAACCCGGATGTTCACGGATCCGCCCACTGTACTCAAGTTGGCATCAAACCCGACAAGTGGGCGTTGTTAGGAATAATAGGCTATTCCATCGCCTGACAGTAGTGTAAACATTATGGAATCTCTCGAAACCTTAAAGTTTTCGGACCGCCTCCGTGGTCTAGTGGTAGAGCGTCCGCCCGGGGAGCGAAAGGTCCGGGTTCGATCCCCAGCCGTGTCATATCAAAAGACGTTAAAAGATGGTACTTGTCGTTACCCTGTCTGGCGCTCGGCATTAAGGGGCTAAAACAAGGACTGGTCGGCTCGGAGTCAGTATACTGTGTCTGAGTGGGGTATTCATGTTAAAACTGCGGCATGGTATCTCAGTGTGATAGCACTATAAATCGGCATCAGTCCGGACTAGTACAAGCACACACACACACACACACACACACACACACACACACACACACACACACACACACACACACACACACACACACACACACACACACACACACACACACACACGTGAATGCGCGTCGCTATATAAGTGCAATAATATTGGACGCGACGTTAAACCCCATTTCACCTCACCTTAAAGGTTTAGGGATGGCCAGGGATACTGTGGACAGTTATTTTACTGGACAGAGAGAATATTAGTATTTTTGGCCATGAGGCCAATAGGACAGTAACAGTTTTACAAACATTATGTTCAGAGCGCCTGTTGAGATCAGTTAAATGCAATTCTATACAGTTGTAGACCATTAACATGTATCTTTGGTATTTGGTTTGAAGATTCCCCTCACGCAATTAGATCAAACATTTTACTGAGTACCTTAGTATAGGTTTACGCCGCTTTGAACACTATTCCAGCAATAGCGCACAGAGCAAACGTCAGCGCTATATAAGCGCATTGTTATTATCATCACCATCGTTATCATAACTATTATTATCACGGCGGTGGATAGAAATGGGCCTCACGCAGGCCCGTGAAGATCCGGGGAATGAATAGGTCTTCAGCAACCCTTACTTGCCGTAAAAGGCGACTATGCTTGTCGTAAAAGGCGACTAACGGGATCGGGTGGTCAGGCTCGCTGACTTGGTTGATGCATGTCAGCGTATCCCAATTGCGTGGATCGATGCTCATGAGATTAATCACTGGATTGTCTGGTTCAGACTCGATTATTTACAGACCGCCGTCATATAGCTGGAAGGCTGAGTGCGGCGTTAAACAACAAACAACATTGTCTCCATGTGGGGAACTCGAAGCCGGGTCACCGGCCGTAGCCACGCGACGTTGAACCCAATTTCACCTCACCTCACCTTAGGCTATACATAACATCAGAACTTACGTACCTCGTCTCTGAAATGAATTATATAACCAGTAAGAGCTGTCCTTATTTGCCAGTGCGGCAGAATATGTTTTGGTCACCGTATATCAAAATCGATCAGTTCGATGTCCTGTTACATTTTTTCACTTCTAATAATCAGAGACCATATCAACAGGTCTGATCGTGTGCTGCCTGCGCCCTAAATTAATTACCTTCTAATTGTAACGTTACGAATACGCTAGCGATCAATCTGGACTTTAACGCTCGAGGCGTTGTGATCGATATCCCCCACTGAAGGGGTCGCTTACCTACTTACAACACGTGGGCTACGAACACGACGCACGTTACATAATAATGCAAACCTCTTAACCAAGACTTACCACCGCCCCAGCCCATTTATACCTCCTCAACAAGAGGTCTACTAGTGAGTGAGTGAGTATGGTTTAACGCCGCTTTTAGCAATATTCCAGCAATATCACGGCGGGGGACACCAGAAATGGGCTTCACACATTGTACCCATGTCAGGAATCGAACCCGGGTTTTCGGCGTGACGAGCGAACGCTTTAACCACTAGGCTACCCGACCGCCCCAATAGGCCTACTAGCTATCTATAGAGTTCAGGGGTACTACACATAGTACATATGACACTATCGTTGAAGCTGGAAGTCTTTGTATAGTTTCCCTGGTTGAAGGTAAAGAAAGGTGTTAATTACGATGTCTTAGGTTTTCTGCAACCCATTTTCCATGTGGCACCGTGCTCGTGCGGCTGTAGAATATGTTTAGTTTCATCGTTTGATTTGCGCCGTATCGTGAGAGTGTGTGTGTGAGCTTGGTTTAACACCGTTTTGACCAGTAATCCAGTGATAACACGACAGGTCAGCTTAATGTGTGAGGAAAGCCTGAAGTGATGCACGTCTTTGACCTGAAACCCTCGAGCACGGGTATGGTGCTGAAAAACCTAGAAACATAATTGGTGCGCACCGGGATTCGGCCTTAGGATCATAGGTCTCTGGCGTGCCCATGAGACGCAATTTAGCACAGCGATTTGGAGGGGTTTTAGACGACTAATGCCGACTTTATAGTGCTAGCCCACTGAGATACCCTGCCGCAGTTTAACATGAATACCCCGCTCAGACACAGTGTACTGACTCCGAGTCGACCAGTCCTTGTTTTAGACCCTCAATGCCGAGGACCAGGCATGGTAACAACAAGTACCATTACTTTTTACGTCCTTTAGTATGACGCAGCCAGGGATCGAACCCCCGACTTTCCGCTCTTTGGGCGGACGCTCTACCGCTAGACTACGGAGGCGGTCGCAGAAGAATTTAGAAGGCATTATAATAACAAATATTTACCAGTGAATAAATATTTTGATCCGATTCGCAATATTTGCCTTAGTTATAAACTATTAGAAATACGTGTAGATGTATTTTACACTTTCAATGTGCATAAAAGTTTATTACGTGGCAGGGCATCATGCAACGACATCATATTAACTCCGTATTTACCGAGAGTTACATAGCCAACTGTAGCGTTTAGTGGCTGCGTAATAGCTGCTTTGACAGCTGTATCACTACTCGCCCGTTAGGAATTCGGGTTAGAAAAGGTCCGCATGATTTGTTTGTTTAAAGTTTTACGCCGCACTCAGCAATAGTCCACTCATATGACGGCGGTCTGTAAATAATCGAATAAGGTCCAGACAATCCAGTGACTGACATCATGAGCATCGATTTACGCAACTGGGATACAATGGCATGCATCAACCAAGTCAGCGAGCCTGACCTCCCGATCCCGTTAGTCGCCTCTTACGATAAGCATAGTCGCCTTTTACGGCTAGCATGGGTTGCTGAAGACCTATTGTTACCCGGATGTTGGTCCGCATGAACCAATGCTCGCCGTAAGAGGCGACTAAATAGATTGGGTGTTCAGGCTGGATAGATTGATTGGTGCGTGTCAGCGTACCCCGACGGCATGGACCGTTGCTCATGATATCAATCACTGGTTTGTCTGACCTTGACTCATTTATCTACAAACCGCCGTCATATAGCTGTATTATTACTGAGTGCGGTGTTAAACAACACACAAGAATATCTTAATGCACTGAATGTTCTGTGTTACAGCATCAATGGTTGACCATAGAAGACGAAGGGTGTTGTGGCCCTTGTGGAGATCCATGTGATGGTGAACGCGAAAACGAGGATGATGGGAAGTACGCAGTCGGCATCATCGCCGGAAGTTTCCAACCTGCAGCCTCCGTGACGGTGAGGGTAGAAATATGGCCGCCTCAACAGTTGGGGTATTTCGAGTTCCGCCTGTGCGACCTTGACGAAATCAAGGGGCCGGCAACTCAAGCTTGTTTTGACAAGAACCTGCTGGTTATTGAAGATCTTAATGAGACGCAGTACTATCCTGGCAGCTTCAACGGAACAGTCGTCTCCAAAGTTCTTCTCCCACCTGCCATCACATGTGAACACTGTGTTTTACAGTTCAAGTATAACACAGGTTTGTGATATCTGTTATTATATGTATGTCATTATATTCCAAACCACGCATGTTTTTAAAAGGCGTGGTATTATGGGTTTTTTAAACAAGCCCTAGGTCTTTTTAACTGCCCTCCTTCGTCGGGCAGTTAATGGAAGACCTCGGGTTTCTTCAAATGATAATGCCTAGAAAAATTGCGTTTCCCTTATAACAACGTTGACCTATTATCTAATTTCAGGTTATCGATATGGTGGAAAGAACTGTCCCTTCCGAGGTTGTGGGCCTCAGGAACAGTTTTATAACTGTGCAGACATTCGCATTCAGAACACTTTGAGCACGACCAATTCCCCACCACAGTCAACAGCATCTAGTGTGGAGCTATCGAGCTCAAGCGTGTTTCCAACTAGTGCAGACAAGTCTCTTATCATGGAGACATCATCAGCGGACACTAGTGTAAGCGATTCAACCTCCTCTATGTTTGAGACATCAATAGCTCCATCGTCATCATCGGACTTCAGTGTGAGAATACAAAGCTCAAGCATGCTTCCTTCAAGTGCAGAGACGTCTCTCATGGAGACAGCAACATCATCAAGTGGGACTCTTATGAGCGACCCATCCTCCCCAATCATGATAACAACCACATCAACACCCGAACAGAGCGTACAACTTACAAGCTTGAGCGAACCAGCCTCGACGATCATAGATACATCCACAGCATCATCGTCACAAAGCTTAGAAACACCTTCATCCCTATCGACAAGTGTTGACATCCTTCCATCTTCAACGCTTCCAGTAAGTAGTTCTGATGGGGGAATCACCACTCTAATCCTGTCCATCCCTCCACTGTTTACGACGAGCATAGAGGTGAACAGTGCAGTGTCTGGACATACTCCGTCCTTCTCGCCGGGACTCTCCAGTGGCTTGTCAACTCTTGCAGCGTCTCCCAGTAGTGTTACTATTGAGACCTCATCTGTGAATGACGTTACACCTACCATGACGACAACACCTGGTACAACTGCAGCAGATACATCCTCCACCACTCCCCCGACATCATCTGAAGAATCAACGACAGAAGTGTCAACCACTTCCCCGACATCATCTGAAGAATCAACGACAGAAGTGTCAACCACTTCCCCGACATCATCTGAAGAATCAACGACAGAAGGCTCAACCACTGCCTCAACAACGACAGAAGGCTCAACCACTGCCTCAACAACGACAGAAGGCTCAACCACTGCCTCAACAACGACAGAAGGCTCAACCACTGCCTCAACATCCGAAGAATCAACCACTGCATCGACAACGACAGAAGGTTCAACCACTGCCTCAACAACGACAAAAGGCTCAACCACTGCCTCAACAACGACAGGAGGCTCAACGACTGCCTCAACATCCGAAGAATCAACCACTGCATCGACAACGACAGAAGGTTCAACGAATGCCTCAACAACGACAGAAGGTTCAACCACTCCCTTAAAAACGACAGAAGGCTCAACCACTGCCTCAACATCCGAAGAATCAACCGCTGCATCGACAACGACAGAAGGTTCAACCACTGCCTCAACAACGACAGAAAGTTCAACCACTGCCTCAACATCCGAAGAATCAACCACTGAATCGACAACGACCGAAGAATCAACCATAGCCTCGACAACGACAGAAGGCTCAACCACTGCCTCATCATCCGAAGAATCAACCACTGCATCGACAACGACAGAAAGTTCAACCACTGCCTCAACATCCGAAGAATCAACCACTGAATCGACAACGACCGAAGAATCAACCATAGCCTCGACAACGACAGAAGGCTCAACCACTGCCTCATCATCCGAAGAATCAACCACTGCCTCAACAACGACAGAAGGCTCAACCACTGCCTCATCATCCGAAGAATCAACCACTGCCTCGACAGCGACCAAAGGCTCAACAACTGCCTCGACAATGACACCTTCGACAGAAGAATCAACCACTCCATCAACAACGACAGAAGCTTTAACTACTGCCTCGACAACGACAGACTCTTCGTCAGCAACCGACTCAACAACAAAACCAACACCAGAGACGACAGAACCAGTTACAGACTCAACAACAGACTCGACCACAATATCGTCAACAGCATCTTCAACAACAACCACGGCAACATTGACAACACCAGTATGCGATTCATCTTCCCCAAATTATCATTGCTACTCCAAATTCAGCTATATAGGTGACGAATGGTGTCACGACAACTGCCTACTCGGCCACTGCCCAAACCATATATGCTATTGCGCATGTCCGGAAGGAGAGGACACTGGGGTTCGACCTAGACCTCCAAGTGAACGAAAGTGCGTTCCTCAGTCCAGACCAGACTTTGCCTTGTGGTGCGCGTCCTATTACAACATCGCTAAGGAGTGCCCCACGGCCTTCTGCAGGATTACCTTTGCGTAGATCTGCCATGTCAGTGTTTTCAGATTTGTAAAATATATTTATGCTCAGGCGCAGAGTGATCTATTGTTTTTATATATGTTTGTCTGTTAAAGATTTTATATGTGCAATCTGCCATTTAAAATATGCGATTTCAACGTTTAGCTTGTTATTGAGATTCATCCAAGTAATGTTTATTAACTCCTGTGCCCAATAATTAACGTGATATTTATAACCCCAAGTTCATATTTATAGGTCTGTTTGTATCTATGGAACATGCTGTTTATGTCATATGTCATTGGCAGTTGTATTTATACCCTATAAAAATAGCCAATTTCCTTCCACTGATTTACTCACCGGAGCTGGGAATGAGAGACCGGTGAAACCGCCTCATCTGTGTCTTACATTTAAATCTATGCATACAATGACAAAAAACTCTCCACAATACTGTATGAAAAGAGGGATGAGGTGAAATGGGGTTTAACGTCGCGACCAAGATTATTGCACTTATATAGCGACGTGCATGTACGTGTGTGTGTTTGTGTGGCTGCTTGTACTAGTCCGGACTGATGCCGATTTATAGTGCTAGCACACTGAGATACCATGCCGCAGTTTAACATGAATACCCCACTCATACACAGTATACTGACTCCGAGCCGACCAGTCCTTGTTTAAGCCCCTTAATGCCGAGCGTCAGACAGGGTAACAACAAGTACCATCTTTTAACGTCTTTTGGTATGACGCGGCTGGGGATCGAACCCCGGACCTTCCGCTCTCCGGGCAGACGCTCTACCACTAGATCACGGAGGCGGTCATAAAAGAGGGATGACTTCACCATTGAAATTCCCCCTTTTTGTCGAGTAATATTCCAACAGCTCCAGCCTTTCGTGTACACATAACACAACTAATGATGTACAATCGGGCATGTCACTTCGGGCTTTCCTCCCACATTAAGCTGACACGCCGTGACATAAGTGGAATACTATTAAAAGCGGCGTTAAACCCAACTAACTCACTCTCTCACTCACTCACTACAATCGGGCTTGCGCTTTCTACTAAGATTTGAAAGAGCGCCATATGAGCTGTTTAATTGTTTAATCAGGGCTATAACATTCAAGGTCTTAGTAAAGTTTTCATAAACCTTTATGGTAGACATGTTGAGGACATTTCCAAATTTGACCAAAATCAGTGACCAAAATTTCCTCCGATGTAATTACTTATTTAGAGTTGTGCCATATGTTTCCGTGTTGTATGAGTGTATAATTGACTTGCCTTTGCACGTGTGGCGGATGCCACAGGCGGGGCAGGATACGCTCAGCTCCTCACGGAAACCTGGTATCATCTCTAATTGATTGTAATTCATAAACACATGCTCATAATGTAGTAGGAATCGTGCATCCGACTCCTGGGCCGATATTTCTTATCAAAATGGGGGGCACGGGTGGCCCAGTCGTCTAAGGCGCCGCGATTCGCTGTGCAGAGTTGCGTCCCTTGGGCACGCCATAAACCTATGATTGGGGGTTCGAATCCCGGTTCGCCCCGATTATGTTTCTAGGTTTGTCAGCACCATACCCGTGCTCGTGGGTTTCACCGAAGTGGTAAACGTCTGAGACCTGCATCACTTCGGGCTTTCCTCCCACATTAAGCTTAGACGCCGCGATATAACTCGAATACTGTTAATAGCGGCGTTAAACCCAACTCACTCACTCACTCACTCACTCTTATCATAATGGAAAGGGTTTCGTCGATTTTTTAAACACCCGGTAAAATATTGACATAGTTATAGCGATAATTTATTTCTTTTTTTATATGTGACAAATGTGACCAATTTTGTACGTGTGATATATATAAAATACATGAGTGATAATAAATTTTTATTCTGTAATTAACTGGCCGAGTTTGTGTTTCAAATAACAGCACAATGTGCGTGTATAGGTCGGGCAGGACATGCTCACCTTTGCCGGAACACCCGGTGTCATCTCTGATTTTCAGGGACCACGGGTGGCCCAGTCGTCTAAGGCGCCGCGATTCGCTGTGCAGAGTTGTGTCCCTTGGACACGTCAGAAACCTATGATTGTGGGCTCGAATCCCGGTTCGCCCCGATTATGTTTGTAGGTTCGTCAGCACCATACCCGTGCTCGTGGGTTTCACCGAAGTGGTAAACGTCTGAGACCTGCATCACTTCGGGCTTTCCTCCCACATTAAGCTGACACGCCGTGATATAACTGGAATACTGTTAAAAGCGGCGAACCCAACTCGCTCACTCTCTCTGATTTTCAATTATCCGTTCATATAACTTTCACGGCTATTTTGCCTTTTACGTCCAGTGGCGTCTGTTTCGGCATGTAATCAATCGATACTTGTTATTGTCTGGGTTGACGCTATTTATTTATAAACATTCAGATGGGGATGAAGCAATAGTTGCCTGAGAAGACGACAGCATAAGACAATATTCAGATATATCATAGCCTGTCAGCTTGATGTGGGAGGAAAGTTTGAATTAATGCAGGTCTTAGGTTAAACCCACGAGCACGGGTATGTTGCTGTCAAACCTAGAAACATGATCAGGACAAACTGGGATTCGAACCCACATTCATTGTTTCTGGCATTGTATAGAGAAGCAGCTCGAATTGAAGCGTGGCCACCCGCGCCCAATTCATCTTCCCGATACATATGCGCACTATTTAGTTACCTGTTCATTAAGATAACTCATAGACCCGTGAAAATTCCGGGATAGAATAGGTCTTCAGCAACCCATGCTTGCCGTAGAAGACGACTATGCTTGTCGTAAAAGGCGACTAACGGGATCGGGTGGTCAGGCTCGCTGACTTGGTTGATGCATGTCATCGATCCCAATTGCGTGGAGCGATGCTCATGATGTCAATCACTGGATTGTCTGGTCCAGACTCGATTATTTACAGACCTCCGTCATATAGCTGGAATATTGCTGAGTGCGGCGTTACACAACAAACCAACAACAAGAACAAGATAACTCATACTTCAGTAAATCAAGGAATCAAATCACGTGTCTCTATACACAGACTCTTCACAACATGTCCTAGATGTGACTTTACCATTGATCACTTTCACATTTTGCAAACCTCCCTTTAGCAAACCCCCATTACGAGGCGCACCTTGCAGCGGTCTTCTCATTATGTAGATATGCCACTTCATCATGTACTGGGGCGGTGGGGTAGCCTAGTGGTTCAAGCGTTCGCTCGTCACGCCAAAGACCCGGGTTCGATTCCCCACATAGCTACTATGTGTGAAGCCGATTTCCGGTGTCCCCAGCGTGGTATTGCTGGAATATTACTAAGAGCGGCGTCAAACACACACTCACTCACTCACTCACTCACTCACTCACTCACCCACCCACTCACTCACTCACTCACTCACTCACTCACTCACTCACTCACTCACTTGTTCATTCATCATGTACTATTTATCAGACCTCAGCAACCTCTTCAGTACGTTAATGTCCTATTAATCACATTCAATTACACACAATGTTAAACCTCCATTACGCGATCTCTCCTTTCAGCAACCTTCTGATATAAATCTACTTAACCATTATACAGAGGCTCAGTTCAGCAGGCATACAATTGGTTAATATCCTTCATCATTCGGTAGATGTGTAATAATGCAACCTTCCCATTGGGTTAATATCCTTCACCATTCAGTAGATGTGTAATAATGCAACCTTCCAATTGGGTTAATCTCCTTCATTATTCGGTAGATGTGTAATAATGCAACCGTCCCATTTGGTTAATATCCTTCATCATTCAGTAGATGTATAATAATGCAAGATTTCCATTAGGTTAATGTCCATCACCATTCAGTAGATGTGTAATAATGCAACCTTCCCATTGGGTTAATGTCCATCACCAGTCGGTAGATGTGTAATAATGCAACCGTCCCATTGGGTTAATCTCCATCACCATTCAGTAGATGTGTAATAATGCAACCGTCCCATTGGGTTAATGTCCATCACCATTCAGTAGATGTGTAATAATGCAACCTTCCCATTGGGTTAATGTCCATCACCATTAAGTAGATGTGTTAATAATGCAACCTTCCCATTGGGTTAATGTCCATCACCATTCAGTAGATGTGTAATAATGCAACCTTCCCATTGGGTTAATGTCCATCACCAGTCGGTAGATGTGTAATAATGCAACCGTCCCATTGGGTTAATCTCCATCACCATTCAGTAGATGTGTAATAATGCAACCGTCCCATTGGGTTAATGTCCATCACCATTCAGTAGATGTGTAATAATGCAACCTTCCCATTGGGTTAATGTCCATCACCATTCAGTAGATGTGTAATAATGCAACCTTCCCATTAGGTTAATGTCAATCACCATTCAGTAGATGTGTAATAATGCAACCTTCCCATTGGGTTAATGTCCTTCATCATTCAGTAGATGTGTAATAATGCAACCGTCCCATTGGGTTAATGTCCATCACTAGTCGGTAGATGTGCAATAATGCAACCTTCCCATTGGGTTAATGTCCATCACCATTCAGTAGATGTGTAATAATGCAACCTTCCCATTGGGTTAATCTCCTTCATCATTCAGTAGATGTGTAATAATGCAACCTTCCCATTGGGTTAATATCCTTCACCATTCAGTAGATGTGTAATAATGCAACCTTCCAATTGGGTTAATCTCCTTCATTATTCGGTAGATGTGTAATAATGCAACCGTCCCATTTGGTTAATATCCTTCATCATTCAGTAGATGTATAATAATGCAAGATTTCCATTAGGTTAATGGCCATCACCATTCAGTAGATGTGTAATAACGCAACCTTCCCATTGGGTTAATATCCTTCACCATTCAGTAGATGTGTAATAATGCAACCTTCCAATTGGGTTAATCTCCTTCATTATTCGGTAGATGTGTAATAATGCAACCGTCCCATTTGGTTAATATCCTTCATCATTCAGTAGATGTGTAATAATGCAACCTTCCCTTTGGGTTAATGTCCATCACCATTCAGTAGATGTGTAATAATGCAACCTTCCCGTTGGGATAATCTCCTTCATCATTCAGTCGATATGTAATAATGCAACCTTCCCATTGGGATAATCTCCTTCATCATTCAGTCGATATGTAATAATGCAACCTTCCCGTTGGGATAATCTCCTTCATCATTCAGTCGATATGTAATAATACAACCTTCCCATTGGGTTAATCTCCATCACCATTCAGTAGATGTGTAATAATGCAACCTTCCCATTGGGTTAATGTCCATCACCATTCAGTAGATGTGTAATAATGCAACCGTCCCATTGGGTTAATCTCCTTCATCATTCGGTAGATGTGTAATAATGCAACCGTCCCATTGGGTTAATGTCCATCACCATTCAGTAGATGTGTAATAATGCAACCTTCCCATTGGGTTAATGTCCATCACCATTCAGTAGATGTGTAATAATGCAACCGCCCCATTGGGTTAATGTCCATCACCATTCAGTAGATGTGTAATAATGCAACCTTCCCATTGGGTTAATGTCCTTCACCATTCAGTAGATGTGTAATAATGAAACCGTCCAGTTGGGTTAATGTCCATCACCATTAAGTAGATGTGTAATAATGCAACCTTCACATTGGGTTAATCTCCTTCATCATTCAGTAGATGTGTAATAATGCAACCTTCCCATTGGGTTAATCTCCATCACCATTCAGTAGATGTGTAATAATGCAACCTTCCCTTTGGGTTAATCTCCATCACCATTCAGTAGATGTGTAATAATGCAACCTTCCCATTGGGTTAATCTCCTTCATCATTCGGTAGATGTGTAATAATGCAAGATTCCCATTGGGTTAATAATTATCCTTCATCATTCGGTAGATGTGTAATAATGCAACCTTCCCATTGGGTTAATCTCCTTCATCATTCAGTAGATGTGTAATAATGCAACCTTCCCATTGGGTTAATGTCCATCACCATTAAGTAGGTGTGTAAGAATGCAACCTTCCTATTGGGTTAATGTCCATCACCATTCAGTAGATGTGTAAGAATGCAACCTTCCTATTGGGTTAATCTCCATCACCATTCAGTAGATGAGTAATAATACAACCTTCCCTTTGGGTTAATCTCCATCACCATTCAGTAGATGTGTAATAATACAACCGTCCCATTGGGTTAATGTCCATCACCATTCAGTAGATGTGTAATAATACAACCTTCCCATTGGGTTAATGTCCATCACCATTCAGTAGATGTGTAATAATGCAACCTTCACATTGGGTTAATGTCCATCACCATTCAGAAGATGTGTAATAATGCAACCTTCACATTGGGTTAATGTCCATCACCATTCAGAAGATGTGTAATAATGCAACCTTCCCATTGGGTTAATCTCCATCACCATTCAGTAGATGTGTAATAATGCAACCTTCCCATTGGGTTAATGTCCATCACCATTCAGTAGATGTGTAATAATGCAACCTTCACATTGGGTTAATGTCCATCATCATTCAGAAGATGTGTAATAATGCAACCTTCCCATTGGGTTAATCTCCATCACCATTCAGTAGATGTGTAATAATGCAACCTTCCCATTAGGTTAATGTCAATCACCATTCAGTAGATGTGTAATAATGCAACCGCCCCATTGGGTTAATGTCCATCACCATTCAGTAGATGTGTAATAATGCAACCGTCCCATTGGGTTAATGTCCATCACCATTAAGTAGATGTGTAATAATGCAACCGTCCCATTGGGTTAATGTCCATCACCATTAAGTAGATGTGTAATAATGCAACCTTCCCATTGGGTTAATGTCCATCACCATTCAGTAGATGTGTAATAATGCAACCTTCCCATTGGGTTAATGTCCATCACCATTCAGTAGATGTGTAATAATGCAACCTTCCCATTGTGTCAGTGTCCCAATTTATCATCTCCCCAGATGAGATCCCATGTTATCCTGTTGAAATGTACAAATCCTTTATATTTGTTTAGGGCTATCTAAAATCTAGAAATGGCATCTGAGGATGAAAGACGTTCACTTGCGACTATACCACTATATAAGTAAAAGCAACATAATAAAGATATCGTTGCTCAAAGCAGAGTCGACTCAACGATTACGACCATAATCATGTGCTTATGAAACACGACCAACTATTGATGGCACCAGCTGTTCGAGGAAAGGTGTACGTATCCTGTACTACCGGTGGCACCAGTGGCAATAATGTGGAAGTGATAATCCGAACTAATATGGTCATATTGTGCATTGTATGAGATCCACGTAATGGTCGAGAATACTTCCGTATTAGGGGATTCAATTTACACATTCTAAGATATTTTAGTACTTCCGTTATATTAAGGTGTGTCACCTAGATATGGGATGAAAGCCCGGAGTGATGCAGGTCATAGACGTTTACCGTTGAAATTCGCGCACCGTGTGTGGTGCTGACAAACCTAGAATTTGAATAAGGGAGAACCAGGATACGAACCCACAATTATAGTTTCCTGACATGCCTAAGGGACGCAACTCTACAATACAAATTCCGGCGCCTGGGACAACTGAGTTACCTGCGTCCCCGCGTAGATCTATGTACTAATTTGGAAGTGTTAAAAACACATCAACAAGCTCCAAAAGTGCATACACTAAGACTTTACAATAATCTATACGTGATAAACCTGAGAAGATTCAATAGTTCATATACCAAGACTTTGCAATGATCTATACATGTACATGATAAATCTGAGAAGGTTAAATAAGGCATTGTCGTAAAAGGCGACTAACGGGATCGGGTGGTCAGGCTCGCTGACTTGGTTGATGCATGTCATCGATCCCAATTTCGTGGATCGATGCTCATGATATCAATCACTAGATTGTCTGGTCTAGACAGACCGCCGTCATATGGATGGAATATTGCTGAATTGCTGAGTGTGGCGTAAAACAACAGACCAAACCAAACCAAGCATACACCGCGATCTTTGTAATAATCTATAAATCTGAGAAGTATCAAAAGTGAATATACCAAGATCTTTGTAATAGTCTTTATCGTCCCAAACTGGCTCCCACGGGAGATATCGCTTGGGTGAGATCAAGCGATATCTACACTGTAGATATCGCTGCAAAAAAATTGCATCACAATGCTTTGCAGACCATTGTGACGTCATTGGTTACCATGACGTCACAATCAAATGAGATCACTAATGGCTCTGCTACTGAAGCTGTAAGCAGTACTTTTTACACTTAAGACACTGCTAATTACTGTCTACAAACTGAAAAAGTTGGAAGAATGATGTTGGATGATAAATAAAATCTCACCCTCGTGTCTTTTGATATCAAATATATCAACACTCGTTGATAAAAGTGGAAAAAATCCTCGGCAAACCTCGGAGTTTTCCTACTTTTATCAACTCATGTTGATATATTTGATATCAAAAGACACTCGGGTGAGATTCTCTATTTATCATCCAAAACTGGCTTCCATAGGAGATATCGCTTAGGTGAGATCATGCGATATCTACATTGTAGATGAAATTGCATCACAATGCTTTGCAGACCATTCTGACGTCATTGGTTACCATGACGTCCCAATCAAATGACATCACTAATGGCTCTGCAACTGAAACTGTTAGCAGTACTTTTTACACTTAGACACTGCTTTTTACTCAGTCTACAAACTGAACAAGTTGGAAGAATGATGCTGAATGATAAATAAAATCTCACCCTCGTGTCTTTTGATAGGAAATATATCAACACTCGTTGATATATTTGATATCAAAAGACACGAGGGTGAGATTCTCTATATACATGATATATCTGAGAAGTTTCAAAAGTTCATATACTAAGATCTTTGTAAAAATCTATATACGATAAGTCTGAGAAGTTCCAATAATGCATATACCAAGATCTTTGTAATAATCTACACATGGAAATTCTGACAAGTTTCATTAATGCATATACCAAGATCTTTGTAATGATAAATCTGATATGAATCAATAGTGGATTTGCCAAGATCTATGGAATAATCTATACATGATAAATCTGACAAAGTTTACCCCTTTAATATATTAAGATCTTTGCAATCATCCATAAATGATAAAACTTGACAACGTGCAGCTGTGCATATACTAAGATCATTTGATATATACTAACAGAAAAAAACCGTAATAGTGCTGCATATAAAAAAAAGACATATCCACTTTAGGGTTGTGTACACAATTTGCACAGCGCACAATGTGGATGTTTGTGTGTTTGCTGGGAGAATCATACCCACAAACACATTTAATGTTAATAGCACAATTTATTGTTTGGCTATACAATGTGCATAGGATACTTTTGTTTAACCGAAAATAACACTTACACAATGCCACGGCTTATTGAAAAATCAACGTCTACGCGTCACTGGTGTGCTGCAAACAGGAATGACGCAAAACGAAGTTGTTAATAACAATTTTATTGGCATACGCTACCGGGACGGACATGTTTTACCCTTTGATCAAATGCAGGGATGTAACGCCACATTGCAGCAGAGTAATGCTACCCACATGTTGCACGTGTTGTAATTGTCTTTTTGAGGCAGCATAACATTGCTGTTCTGAAAAGGCCGGCTGTTTCTCTCCCCACGTAAAACAAGTCTGGGATGAGAAAGGTCGACGCCTACGACGGGATCAGAACAAGCCGGTAACGCTTAATAACTTGGGCCAATTTTCGTTTGACATATGGAACAACATGCCCCAGAATGTTTTCAATCATCTGGTGTATTTGCCTCGCCTGTATCAACGCAAATGGTGGCCACACCCGATACTGACATTGTCAATTGAGTTGTTACACCACCCCTCTTTAAGGGTGTGTCACTCTGTCTTCTATGACCAGGTATAGGTTTTGTCAATGGATTTGCTATGATAAAACATTGGTAAGACAAATGACCACATATTGTTGTTATTTTCAATTACATAACATTTACGACCCGTGAAGATTCCGGGGTAGAATAGGTCTTCAGCAACCCATACTTGCCGTAAAAGGCGACTATGCTTGTCGTAAAAGGCGACTAACGGGATCGGGTGGTCAGGCTCGCTGACCTGGTTGATGCATGTCATCGATTCCAAGTGCGTGGATCGATGCTTATGATGTCAATCACTGGATTGTCTGGTCCAGACTCGATTATTTTACAGACCGCCGTCATATAGCTGGAATATTGCTGAGTGCGGCGTTAAACAACCAACAAAAACCCCATAACATTTACACCACTTCATATGAAACACAGTTACTTTTTTTCCGTTAGTATACAAGAGTTTCGAACAAACTAAGCTAACAAATCCTGTACACACAGGCCAGACAGACCCCACGATCTCTCAGTCTTGAGCCTAAAGCAGACCTGTCAGCATGTAATGTAGCTGGAATATGCACATGCATGCAACTAGCATGCACTAATGAAAACAATCATTATTTGACGTGAAGCTTTTAGCTCCGATGGGAGAAGGAGTCATTATCTCCTAACTGTTGTCCGGATATAGATCAATAACGTGCTATGGACTAATGAATATCATGACGAGTACCTTATATCATACGGAGGAAATGTTGTCACTGATGACTGGTGAAGCCAGGTTAGCATTGATGGAAAGACTTCTCACTGTCTACTTGTAAGCTGGGAAATTTGGGTGTGTGGTCTGAAGGGTGGATTAAGCGTGTGGAATCTGATCCTGATCAAACCCGTTTGAAGTTCGGATGTCGAAAGGTGAGAGTTACTGTTTTTCTGTTGTAATATATATAAACCGTCAACGCCAAAAAATATCAGTCTTGATTATCTGTCGAAACAGATCGGCCGTAAAAGTGAGTGAGTCTGCTTCTTTCCAAGGTTACCTTGATTACGATAGGGTCCGGCTAATAAGGAAACAAATGGTAATCCCTCGTACTTCGTGCCTGACGATATGGGGATTTTCGAGAGGTACAGTGTCAGTACTTGAGAACCCTTGGACCCTTGGACCCTTGGACCCTTGGACCCGGGGACCTGCTACTGTAGTTCCCCTAGCAATCACAAGATCTTTGTTTGATATATTTTAGTGACGTCTTGTGTTGCTAGTCCAACACACTCTAATTTGTCACTATCTATGAGAGACTTCAGTCTCGGTCCAAAACTCTGGTACTTAAAATATGTTTCTTGTTCAATGAAGGCTGGCAATCTAGGCGAGAGCGGGCGCGCTTCCAAGCTGGCTATAGCTTGAGGTCTGCTGTTGGTTAAACATCCGGGTCCCTACGTCACAACCTTCTCATCTCAGAACTAACCATCGGTCACTAATCTTCCCCCACAATAACATTTTCCACTTCCCTACTCACTCTTAACGGTATCTCCATAATTGGGCTCTTTGGTAGTGTTTGTTTGTTTTTTAACGCCTCACTCAGCAATATTCAAACTCTATGACGGCGGTCTGTAAGTAATCGAGTCTGAACCAGTGATTGACATCATGAGCATCGTTCAACGCAATTAGGATCGATGACATGCATCAACCAAGTCAACGAGCCTGACCACCCTATCCCGTCAGTTGCCTCTCACGACAAGCCTAGTCGCCTTTTACGGCAAGTATGGGTTGCTGAAGACCTATTCTATCCCGGATCTTCACGGGTCCCTTGTTAGTGATTTCACGGAATTCGGCGTTCAATTCCCAGATTTGCCCATGCCAAAATAAGTCGAAAGGTACCTGGCTACTAGTATGGTTATGACAGTTCTGATGCTAAACCCTAAGGGGGCGCTGGGGTAGCCTAGTGGTGAAAGCGTTCACTCGTCACACCGACGACCCGGGTTCGGTTCCCCACATGGATGTAGACTGCCTTCGTGATCTAGTGGTAGAGCGGCCGCGTCATACCAAGAGACGTTAAAAGATGGTACTTGTTGTTACGTTGCCTGGCGCTCGGCATTAAGGGGCTAAAACAAGAAATGGTTGCCTCGGAGTCAGTATGCTTTGTATGTGTGGGGTATTCATGTTAAACTGCGGCATGCTATCTCAGTGGACTAGCACTGTAAAATCGAACTAGTCCGGACCAGTACAAGCAGCAATTGGGATATGATGACATGTATAAAGTCAGCGAGCCTGATCACCAGTTAGTAGCCGCCTACGACAAGCATGCGTTGCTGAAGACCAATTCTAACCCGAATCTTCACAGGTCAGTTTGGTATGCCGTGGCTAGGGCATCAAGCCACGGACCTTCCGCTCTACTCGACCATTGAGGCTGACCATGAAACAGTGGACGAGAGAGCGAGAACGTTAACAGTAAAGAGTTGCTTTGATCTGTAGATGGGGAGGAACGTGACGCAGATTATAGACGTATGTAAATGAAAGCGTAAAACCCCGTCCTCTCCATATTCCTTAGAAATCTGTGCAAAAACCAGATTTGATTGTACGATTCCGACTATATCATGAGCGTGTGTTTATGAATCACTTTCAAATAGTGACGATACCAGGTGTTCGCGAAAAAGTGAGCATATCCAGCTATTTTGACTTTTTTTTGTCACTGATATTGAGGGAGGAGGGGGGGGGGGGGGGGGGGGGGGCACAGATGGGAACAATAGATATAATGTGTGAAGACACCTGGTGTCCCCCGCCGTCCAATTACGGCGGCGTTGAGCCCTTCTCACCCACTCTCATTAGGCAGCGCTAACGATTCCTACCTGCGGCAGCCAAAATGTGTTACATTTCATGTGATTATCAATCCAGATATATTATAAGTCAAAGCGGCACAATCCTGCCACACTCATATCCGAGTCCATTGTATGATTCCGACTATATCATGAGCATGTGTTTATTAATCAACATCTTAGAGTGTCTACACATGTCTACTGCACTCACCAAGTACAGCAAAAATTGTAGATCAGACGCCAGGCCACATGCAAAGGTTCATTCTCTCACGGAATGACTCCTCATCTGAAATGCTGGGGTTGAGCATGGGGGTGAGATTGGTCTTTTGACTGTTTTATATTTGTCTAACGCCCTATTTATATTATGACACCCCCCCCCCCCCCCCAACCACCCCACACCCCACCCCACCCCCCTACACCTATAATAAATGACCAGTCCCTAAATAATGTTAAAATTAATAAATGTTGCGAATAAAAATGTGTCTTTTTGGTATGACACCTCTATAGTTGTAATAAAATTTGCTGACCCCATTTTTTCGCTTTGTCAGTTTTTCATGACACCAACCCCTTTAATCTCAACGCCCCTACAATAAATGACAACTCCCTTAGTTATATGCACCGTTGTATTAATTCCCCCTATTTTTGATGATGATGGTGGTGGTGGTGGTGGTGGTGGTGGTGATGATGATGATGATGATGATGATTGTGGTGGTGATGATGATGATGATGATGATGATGATGATGATGATGATGATGATATTTCAGTAGATGAAGTATTTCAGTAGAAACTGACGAAATAATGAATCATCGGCAACTATTTTCATCTTATATCGGGAAATTCTCTCTCAACATGATTCTGCAGTAGAAGTCATCAGATGTTGCTTATTGTCACAAATGGCGATTACACTGAGTGATGAGAGAACTGTCGCTATCATTCGATCTCAAGGAGTAGCTTGTCGGATAGGTCAGCGGTTAAGGTAAATACAATGTAAATGGGGCCACGGTTTCAGGTCGTTGGTCAAGAATATTGTCAAGAATTATTAATAGAGATAATTTTACAAAACGAGTGTCAGAATTCTCGTATTTACCGTGCGAAAGCGAGGATGGTACACGAATTGTCTTACCACAATTTTCTGATGACGTCAACAGTCTTCAGCTACGACGTATTTTCTAGCCTAACGTCATTCCGACCTTACGTCACAATAAGATTCGAATGACGTCAACAATGCAGCCTCGATGTCAGAAACAATGCACTGGTTCGCCTGAATTGATATTGCACTCGTGCATATGGATTTTTATGAAATCAGTTATTTCTAACCCTAGGAGTAATAACTGTATCAATCTAATCTCATATAACGCTGTAATGCAGTTATGAGTGTTACTTGTTTTCTTAAGGATGTAATATCGTTTTGTTATATCGTCTACCTGTGTTCATGACCTGTCTGAATGCAGGTTAACCCTCTACGTGTCGTTATTCAAGCTGTAACCTTATTTTTTTATCCTTTCAGATTCACTAATTCTGAAGGTGTAATAAATAATCACCTTAAATGGTTCCATTTTATGTACAAGAACCAAACTTAGAGTAATCATGGCAACGACAGCCACAACGACCAACACTTCCACGACAAGCCCGATCACGTTGGAAGACTGTGTCCTTGACCTTTCAAAAGCTGAATTGCCACTCATTCTGTTCCCGACGTTTATCTTCAACGTCGTCGCCCTGGTCGTTCTTCTGAAGATGAAGGGAACCGCCGACTCCTTGGACAGACTTCTCGTCACCAGCCTCGTCGTCAACGACCTCATCTCCACCTGTCTGTACCTCCTCACGTTCCTGATGGGGTGGCTGTCCTGTGGAGCCATCCTAAAAAAACCGTTCGTATGTGGGCTGATGGGGTGGCTGACAACGACGATGGTGATGTGGTCAGCCGGTGTGATCACCGTGATGACGTCATGCAGATATTTAGCTCTGGTCAAGCCTCTCTACCACAGGTCAAAGGTCACGTCACGGTCTATCAAATTCGCACTTCTTGGAACTCTGATATATATGACATTGCATCTTATTTTCCCGTTTCTCCATCTGGACACCCCCTACAGGATGTACGAATCAAATAAGATATGTGGCTATGATTTCACACCGGCTTTAGGCGGATCCGTTCACAAGGTGATATTAGGGCTGATCAGCGTTGAAGGCCTTATGACGATCATTGTGGTTTTGTTCTTCAATTTGTCAATTATAAAACAGGTAAGTCGTTATATTCATACAGTTTATTTTTACGTGTCTTTTTATATGCATGTGAGGTACAATCGTGCATGCTCTTTCTACGACAAAAGCATTTCCGCAATCATAAGAAATCTCTAAATATAGAGCCCATTGTATACGATTCCGACTATATCATAAGCTTGTGTCACTATCAAATAGCGATGACACCAGGTGTTCGCGAAAGGTTAGGCGTATCCTGCCCAATCCATGGCAGCCGTCACAAACACACGCAATGGCAGGTCAATTAGTAGTATAGGCAATAGGGTTCTGCCGCAACTCGAATGGAGCCAGATTTATACAACAATACCTATACTACAGAGGTATTTTTCTATGCAAAAACGATGACGCGATTCAATAATCGTCATGACTGAATTACTGAATTGTAACGAAAATATTCTCTATTATTTTGACTCATACGCATACCATTATTTTGAACGAAGTGAAATTCAACATTTTTACTAAGTTCATCGTTCATTTTACTAGGAGACCAGACTGTATACTCTTCTTTGAAATTGGAAAGAAACAATTGATAACCGTATTTGGATGGTTTGACATCACTGTTATAATATATACCTTGAGGCAAATCTCGCCATTTGATAATTTTGTCCCTATCCTACTCAGTTGCTCACTAGAAAAAACCACGGGAACATATGGTACAAGTAATAATATACCGCTTATGCGTCATACTTGGAAATGTCCGCCACATATCCACCATAAAACATATTAGGGAGAGTTTTACTGAGGTCATGAATGCTGTAACGCTGATCAAACAACGTTTAAGCAAGTCGTTAGGAGCTCTATGAAATCTTTGAAAACATTTTAGAATACTGCATTGAAATACTGGATTAACGTTTTAGTATATTGCAGCTGACTGTCCACCAGTCCGCTGTTAGATTTGATTGTCTGTCTCTCTCTCTCCCCACCCCCCACCCCCCACCCCCCCCCCACCCCACCCCACCCCCACCCCCCGTTACTCTGTTCGGCAGAGACACATGGTTGTGGATTCAAATCCCGACGTAAGCTGACAATATCTACCCCCCTAGATTTTTGGGACCTCCCAGAATTAAACCCCTTTCCCAGAATCTACCCAAGGGGTATAGTCTTGAAGTTCCCAGAATCTACCCCGCTGTAGATAATAATAAATTGTTATCGAATCTAAAAACTCATCGTAGTCATTATCAATTTGTAAGTTCGAAAGTTGGTGTTGAGAATTGTGTGAGGAAATGTCTTACACTTATGTTATATTTATTTTCAGACTTTACAAAGTTCGCCCCGAATATGTTTGTAGACTTGTCAGCACCATCCCCATCCTTGAGGGGTTCACCAAAGTCGTAAACGGGATTTCCTCCCCAATTAAGCTGACCGGCCGTGATATAACTCCGGTGTTCAAAGCGGCGTTAAACCCAACTCACTCACCCATACGTTAGGACACAATTCTCCCTAATTTCCTGTCAGCCCTAAATTGATAAACGCATGTAAGTCTGTCTTTCATTTTGCACACGCTATCGTCCCAAAACACATTATATGACAACTAACCATAGGCCTCGACGTACCGCTCCCGCACGCCAAGCGAATAACACGAACTGTGCACAAAGACAATAAACACCTATTTTACCGCGATTAGATTTGGTGTTTAAAAGTACATACCATTAGCAGAACATTTGTTTCCTCAAAAAAAATAATTAGGAAGCACTATTCGCAAAGGCCTTACATTGAACGGATTATCCGAACACAAAAATGCCATTATGTTCGCGAACATCGAGAATTGTGTTCTCGGCCCTGACTCAGTTACCAAAACTGATGTCAGGAACAACAAGAAACCAAAATGCAATTAGTTCCGGATGTTTGCGATCTGTGACAAGACACTTTCAATATGATGGAATTTGTTAACATCGCCGTTGCCCTGGCGACGCGAACACACAATCTCTGTGCTGATAATGACACAGGTATGGTGAGATTGTAGAACTCTGAAATGACACGTATTGTTCTGATTCCGACTAATGAGTATTTCTTGTCAATGGCGTCCTTATATCAACAACGCCGTGACATAACTGGAATACTGTTAAAAGAGGCGTTAAACCCAACGCACTCACTCACTCACCTTATATCAACATGACCTTTCTTCATTGGCCTACTTCAATGGCGTTTAACGCGAATGAGTATGTTTTGAAGAGGTTTCAAATAATCCAACTTATAGTCCGCGTGCTGTCCAGCCATTCTGTTTTCTCAACACACGTCATGGTCAATCAATCGATCGAGTATGTTTTTCACTTACTTACTGATTTTTAGGCGATGTACAGGAAACCACGGTTATAACGAACTCAAAGGGACCACATATTTTAGTTCGTTGTAGCCGTGGTTCGTTATATGCATATATACAGCATAACTACAGCACATAGTCGGGACAAAAAAGTAAGTTCGTTTTATCCGTCAGTTCGTTATAAGCGTTATCGTTATAACCGTAGTTTACTGTAGTATTTTTAGCTCAGGTGGATCAATCAGTTGAAGGGTCTTGGCTTTTTGATGGTTATTGAAGATCATTCATATACCTGAAGCTTAAACTAAACGTCTTGGCCAAAGTCCTTTGATTTTGACAATCCTAGCAGACATTTCGATTTATATTCATCAAGAAACAGATCGTCAAGACGAGGAGGAGAATTCGTGCACCTGGGGATGTCTACTCTTTTCCTAAATGCCCGCGCCTCACATTTAGCATCGATGTTTTCCATGAGGAAGTCCAGCATTGTTTTGTCAGTATGCTTCAGTTGACGTTTGCTTTCATTACTGACAACTTGTCCTGATGATAGAGATCTATGGTCACCGCGTGTGGTGACACATGCCCCATGTTTCCCTCAGTTCGTAGTGTGTGATGGTGCTGATCAGTGTTGAAAAGTCAAATGTTTTGACAAACAGGCTTCCCTTTGTACTACTCACTCAACAAAATACCAACCCACCACCCACCACCACCCACCTATCCACCACCTTTCCACCAGCCACCTATCCATCATCCACCACCTATCCACCACCTATCCACGAACGTTTACCCACCACCCACCACCTATCCACCACACACCACCTATCTACCACCCACCACCTATCCACCACCCACCACCTATCCACCACCCACCACCTATCTACCACCCACCACCTATCCACCACCCACCACCTATCCACCACCCACCACCTATCTACCACCCACCACCTATCCACCACCCACCACCTATCCACCACCCACCACCTATCCACCACACACCACCTATCTACCACCCACCACCTATCCACCACCCACCACCTATCCACCACACACCACCTATCTACCACCCACCACCTATCCACCACCCACCACCTATCCACCACCTATCTACCACCCACCACCTATCCACCACCCACCACCTATCTACCACCCACCACCTATCCACCACCCACCACCTATCCACCACCCACCACCTATCCACCACCCACCACCTATCCACCACCCACCACCTATCCATCCACCACCAGCCACCTATCCACCACCCACCACCTATCCACCACCCACCACCTATCCACCACCCACCACCTATCCACCCACCACCAGCCACCTATCCACCACCCACCACCTATCCACCACCCACCACCTATCCACCACCCACCACCTATCCACCACCCACCACCTATCCACCACCTATCCACCACCCACCACCTATCTACCACCCACCACCTATCCACCACCCACCACCCACCACCTATCCACCACCCACCACCTATCCACCCACCACCAGCCACCTATCCACCACCCACCACCCACCACCTATCCACCACCAGCCACCTATCCACCACCCACCACCTATCCACCACCCATCACCTATCCACCACCCACCACCTATCCACCACCCACCACCTATCCACCCACCACCAGCCACCTATCCACCACCCACCACCTATCCACCACCAGCCACCTATCCACCACCCACCACCTATCCACCACCCATCACCTATCCACCACCCATCACCTATCCACCACCCACCACCTATCCACGAACGTTTACCCACCACCCACCACGAATCCAACACCAACCACCTATCCACCACCCACCACCTATCCACCACCCACCACGAATCCAACACCCCCTTTTTCCACCCACTCCTTCATTTACTGACTCTGTCGCTCAAACACCGACCTTTCCACGATACACCGCAGACCACCAAGACATTAGCGATATACGCTTGTCAAGGGCTTCAAACCGACTTACTCCTTTTGTTTATTCATGTCATAAATACTATACCTTTAATGATGACATCAAACAGGAGAGTGTTTTCAGTCAATTACACAATGACAGAGCTGTTTTGTACTGGCTTTGGCCTAATGTAGTTAAATATCACATCGCATCCAATCAATATGTGACGGAGAAGATGAAATGAATTGTGATATTTCTTCAGTAAAGAATGGCTTATGTGATGTCAATCAATACCTATAAAAAAATATATGAGTATACAGCTGAGGAGTTCTCCATTTTTCCATTAGCTTTTATGCTTGTTTATTGTTTTACGTCGCACTCAGTGTCATTCCTGCTATGTCACGCCGATCTATAAATAATCGAATGAGCAACAGACAAACCAGTGATTGATATTATGAGCAACGTCCAATGCTATCAACCAAGTCACCGAACATGACCACCCGCTCCATAAGGGCCCCTCGTACGACCTCGTACGACCAGGTTGCTTGGAATATACTTGTTACATCGATGTCGAGTAATAACAGTGATACATATTACATCGCATGTCGAGTAATTATAGTCATACGTATTAAATCGCATGTCGAGTCAATATAGTGATACATATTACATCGCATGTCGAGTCAGTATAGTGATATTTATTACATCGTATGTCGAGTAATTATAGTGATACCTATTCATCGCATATCGAGTCAGTATAGTGATACTGATAACATCGCATGTCGATTCAATATAGTGATATTACATCGCACGTCGAGTAATTATTGTGGTACGTATTACATCGCATGTCGAGTAAATATAGTGATACGTATTACATCGCATGTCGAGTAAATATAGAGATACGTATTACATCGCACGTCGAGTAACTATAGTGATACGTATTACATCGCATGTCGAGTAAATATAGAGATACGTATTACATCGCACGTCGAGTAATTATTGTGGTACGTATTACATCGCATGTCGAGTAAATATAGAGATACGTATTACATCGCATGTCGAGTAAATATAGTGATACGTATTACATCGCATGTCGAGTAAATATAGAGATACGTATTACATCGCACGTCGAGTAACTATAGTGATACGTATTACATCGCATGTCGAGTAAATATAGAGATACGTATTACATCGCACGTCGAGTAATTATTGTGGTACGTATTACATCGCATGTCGAGTAAATATAGAGATACGTATTACATCGCATGTCGAGTAAATATAGTGATACGTATTACATCGCATGTCGAGTAAATATAGAGATACGTATTACATCGCATGTCGAGTAAATATAGAGATACGTATTACATCGCATGTCGAGTAAATATAGAGATACGTATTACATCGCATGTCGAGTAAATATAGAGATACGTATTACATCGCATGTCGAGTAAATATAGAGATACGTATTACATCGCATGTCGAGTAAATATAGAGATACGTATTACATCGCATGTCGAGTAAATATAGAGATACGTATTACATCGCATGTCGAGTAAATATAGAGATACGTATTACATCGCATGTCGAGTAAATATAGAGATACGTATTACATCGCACGTCGAGTATACGTAATTATTGTGATACGTATTACATCGCATGTCGAGTAAATATAGAGATACGTATTACATCGCATGTCGAGTAAATATAGAGATACGTATTACATCGCATGTCGAGTAAATATAGAGATACGTATTACATCGCACGTCGAGTAATTATTGTGATACGTATTACATCGCATGTCGAGTAATTATAGTGATACGTATTACATCGCATGTCGAGTAATTATAGTGATACTTATTTAATCGCATGTCGAGTAATTATAGTGATACTTATTATTTCGATTACCGATTAACTATCAGATGGTAGTAATTATCGTACATATCTTAAAGTGATGTACGTAATACGGCATTGGCATCATATGGAGATGTATAATATATAATAACGCATAATGACACGTACACGTCCCTTGCTGTGTGACCTTGTATGTGGCACCATGTGGACACCTGTCACATTCAGCACACATGACTCTTACAGATAAACCCTCTAGAAATATATCGATAAAAACAAAATAATTGAAAGTAGGAAACGCCAACTCATTGACCGAAACACTGTGTATTTTGATGACTAAATGCACAGAAGAATTAGTCCAGAGTGCTTTCATGCATTAGCTAATCGGTTGCACATCCGTTATCGATTCCAGCATTGAAGTTTATTATTAACACGATCGCAGTGTCCACAGTAACGCACCTGTCCGGTGTACACAGTAAAGATAATGTCAGCTGCCACACCATTGACGCAATGTTTGAGGTATCTGTATCCTTGAAACACACTTGAATGTCTCTTCCATGCTGGGCTGGCTTGCGTTCCTTAGTCGTGACAGGATCTTTGGTTTCTCATAAACCAGAAGCGTAATCGTGGTCCGCTACAGCTAATAACATCGGTAGGGACAAAAGTAACCACAAGCAGTTAAGCAATATTCCGGCTACACTGTGGAGCCAAAGAGGTGAGGTGAGGTGAAATGGGGTTTAACGTCGCGTCCAAGATTATTGCACTTATATAGCGACGTGCATGCACGTGTGTGCGTGTGCGTGTGCGTGTGCGTGTGCGTGTGTGTGTGTGTGTGTGTGTGTGTGTGTGTGTGTGTGTGTGTGTGTGTGTGTGTGTAGGTGTGGCTGCTTGTACTAGTCCGGACTGATGCCGAATTATAGTGCTAGCCCACTGAGATACCATGCCGCAGTTTAACATGAATACCCCACCCAGACACAATATACTGACGCCGAGCCGACCAGTCCTTATCGAAACCCGGACCTTCCGCTCTCCGGGCGGACGCTCTACCATTAGACCACGGAGGCGGTTAGGAGCCAAAGAAACTATACCTCTAGGATGATATTATCATGTGTTTGATGTTCGCCGAAAACCAAAAAAAACCGTAGTCTTCTTCTAAAATAGAAAGAACCATGCAGACTATTTAATGTCACATCTGGGTGAGCCATTAATAGTCCATACCGAAATCATCTGTATTTTCATTGTGTGCTGCCCTTCGAGGCAGTCATCGACCGCTTATTCCATGCGCTGCTTAATACCCCACCGAGGCTTACATTATAGTGTGAATATAACTCTGTGTCTTTCTAAATAGTACATATAACATTTGTGTCGTGTACAGAAAGGGAAAGTACTTCGGTCACGTGTTACTTATGATCTTTAAGCCTTTGGGTATCGTTCGATGGCTCTCTTTTTGTTCCCATTGCGATTTTCGGAGCATTATATACCAACTTTACGGTTACAGTAACATGTTCGTCTGAAATGGTTGAACTTTATATATTTCAGCAAACATATGTTCCACATTTGATAACATTAATTGCATAATTGGATGTAGGTCAAGTAGGAGATAACCAAGTGAGTTTTCAGTGTAGAGGTTTCGAAAGCAGATTCGAAACCTGTAAAATTTCACCCGCAAACGAAAGCAATAGCGTGATGTTTAAATTTGAAACATTTACAGGTATCAAACAAAATTGGATACCTCAAAATTGAAAACACCATGATACCATGCCAAAAGAAGTGATTAGTGATGTGGCATCGGTTGAGCCTATTACTATTTTCAGTATGTTCAACGGGGAAATTCAGGGATCAGTGGAGATCGATTTTAATCGGCATATATCTTGGCTTTCATCTACCCCGACCTTGTTTTTACCATAATATTGAAACACAATGGAACACAAGAAAATCACACAGGCAAATATCCTGCAATTTTCAAACTGACATCCCTTGAGAAAATGAAACAACCTTCGTACTGTTTTGTTCTAAAGTATACCCATCATGACGTCATAAACTACACAAGAGAGGTCTACGCATTGTGACGTCACAGTACGTGATGGAATAGCGCCAAAAGTCAACCATGTTGCTGCAACAGAATTTCAAAAATAGACAATCTCACCCTCGTGTCTTTTGATATCAAATATATCAACACGAGTTGATAAAAGTGGGAAAACTCCGAGACTTGCCGAGGATTTTTTTTCCACTTTTATCAACGAGTGTTGATATATTTGATATCAAAAGACACGAGGGTGAGATTTTATTTATCATCCAACATCATTCTTCCAACTTTTTCAGTTTGTAGACAGTAATAAGCAGTGTCTTAAGTGTAAAAAGTACTGCTCACAGCTTCAGTAGCAGGGCCATTAGTGATGTCATTTGATTGTGACGATATGGTAACCAATGACGTCAGAATGGTCTGCAAAGCATTGTGATGCAATTTCATTGCAGCGATATCTACAGTGTAGATATCGCTTGATCTCATCCAAGCGATATCTCCTGTGGGAGCCAGTTGGATGATAATATATATTGCCACACTTGCAGTGAATAATTTAGGAACCGTAACACGTTATTTAGCAACGTTAATAAAGTAAGATCGGTATTTGAAATTGCCAGCCTGGCGGAAACTAACTGTTCTTTCGCAGTAATGCGGTCGTCAGCAACATCATGGTCTAACGTTAATTCGGTGCTGCTGGCGGACCAATCAGAATGCAGTATTCTAAAAAGTTATCAAAGATTTCAATCAGAATGCGATAATCTAAAAAGATGTCAGACATTTTAATCAGAATGCAGTATGCGAACATATTACCAAAGACTTCAATCAGAATGTAATATTCTAAGAAAATTTCAAATAATTTTAAGAACGTCATTGTTCGATCAAGGCTACAGCATTCAAGGCTTCAGTTAAGCCTTTACATAGACATGCATGTGGTGCACTTGTGGTGCACATTTGAAGCATCAGTGACAGAAATGATGTCCTGTGCAATTCCCTTTTATTTGACCATATATTCCCGTTGTTGTTTTTTCAGGTGAACAATTGACTTTCCATTGCATGCGTTTATGACGTGTGCCACATGCTTATGATATAGTCAGAATTAATTATTATGGGCATGTTTTTGTAGCTTTTATTATCGTATTTCCGGACTTGAAAATGAAATCCCCTCCGGGTTACTGAAAATCCATTTCCTGATAGACAACGGGGCATTGGGGTAATTCAGTGTATGTGGGAGTGGCAAACACAATGTGTGTATACTGAAACAAGTAGTTGTGTATCGCCGCACCCTTTCATACTAAATCAATCAATTCTCAAGGGAAAGGCTCACTTGCTGATGTATTTGTAAAAGATCTGTACACTGTTATTCTTGACGTCTGAAACAAAAATGAATCAAACGAGTGAGCTTTATGCACCTTTTAGCGATATTCCAGTGATAGCACGTCGCGCGGGACGCCGGAAATGGGCCTCACACTTTTTACCCATGTGGGGAATCGAACCCGGGTCTTCTGCGTGAAGAGCGAACGCTTTAACCCAAATACTACTCCAACGCCCATAGATAAAAAAAATGTGTATGTTAGTAGACTATAGCAGTGGAGTAATGTTAGTTGTTTTTACCATAATATTGAAACACAATGGAATACAAGAAAATCACACAGGCAAATATCCTGCAATTTTCAAACTGACATCCCTTGAGAAAATGAAACAACCTTCGTACTGTTTTGTTCTAAAGTATACCCATCATGACGTCATAAAATACACAAGAGAGGTCTACGCATTGTGACGTCACAGTACGTGATGGAATAGCGCCAAAAGTCAACCATGTTGCTGCAACAGAATTTCAAAAATAGACAATCTCACCCTCGTGTCTTTTGATATTAAATATATCAACACGAGTTGATAAAAGTGGGAAAACTCCGAGACTTGCCGAGGATTTTTTTTCCACTTTTATCAACGAGTGTTGATATATTTGATATCAAAAGACACGAGGGTGAGATTTTATTTATCATCCAACATCATTCTTCCAACTTTTTCAGTTTGTAGACAGTAATAAGCAGTGTCTTAAGTGTAAAAAGTACTGCTCACAGCTTCAGTAGCAGGGCCATTAGTGATGTCATTTGATTGTGACGATATGGTAACCAATGACGTCACAATGGTCTGCAAAGCATTGTGATGCAATTTCATTGCAGCGATATCTACAGTGTAGATATCGCTTGATCTCATCCAAGCGATATCTCCTGTGGGAGCCAGTTGGATGATAATATATATTGCCACACTTGCAGTGAATAATTTAGGAACCGTAACACGTTATTTAGCAACGTTAATAAAGTAAGATCGGTATTTGAAATTGCCAGCCTGGCGGAAACTAACTGTTCTTTCGCAGTAATGCGGTCGTCAGCAACATCATGGTCTAACGTTAATTCGGTGCTGCTGGCGGACCAATCAGAATGCAGTATTCTAAAAAGTTATCAAAGATTTCAATCAGAATGCGATAATCTAAAAAGATGTCAGACATTTTAATCAGAATGCAGTATGCGAACATATTACCAAAGACTTCAATCAGAATGTAATATTCTAAGAAAATTTCAAATAATTTTAAGAACGTCATTGTTCGATCAAGGCTACAGCATTCAAGGCTTCAGTTAAGCCTTTACATAGACATGCATGTGGTGCACTTGTGGTGCACATTTGAAGCATCAGTGACAGAAATGATGTCCTGTGCAATTCCCTTTTATTTGACCATATATTCCCGTTGTTGTTTTTTCAGGTGAACAATTGACTTTCCATTGCATGCGTTTATGACGTGTGCCACATGCTTATGATATAGTCAGAATTAATTATTATGGGCATGTTTTTGTAGCTTTTATTATCGTATTTCCGGACTTGAAAATGAAATCCCCTCCGGGTTACTGAAAATCCATTTCCTGATAGACAACGGGGCATTGGGGTAATTCAGTGTATGTGGGAGTGGCAAACACAATGTGTGTATACTGAAACAAGTAGTTGTGTATCGCCGCACCCTTTCATACTAAATCAATCAATTCTCAAGGGAAAGGCTCACTTGCTGATGTATTTGTAAAAGATCTGTACACTGTTATTCTTGACGTCTGAAACAAAAATGAATCAAACGAGTGAGCTTTATGCACCTTTTAGCGATATTCCAGTGATAGCACGTCGCGCGGGACGCCGGAAATGGGCCTCACACTTTTTACCCATGTGGGGAATCGAACCCGGGTCTTCTGCGTGAAGAGCGAACGCTTTAACCCAAATACTACTCCAACGCCCATAGATAAAAAAAATGTGTATGTTAGTAGACTATAGCAGTGGAGTAATGTTAGTTGTTTTTACCATAATATTGAAACACAATGGAATACAAGAAAATCACACAGGCAAATATCCTGCAATTTTCAAACTGACATCCCTTGAGAAAATGAAACAACCTTCGTACTGTTTTGTTCTAAAGTATACCCATCATGACGTCATAAAATACACAAGAGAGGTCTACGCATTGTGACGTCACAGTACGTGATGGAATAGCGCCAAAAGTCAACCATGTTGCTGCAACAGAATTTCAAAAATAGACAATCTCACCCTCGTGTCTTTTGATATTAAATATATCAACACGAGTTGATAAAAGTGGGAAAACTCCGAGACTTGCCGAGGATTTTTTTTCCACTTTTATCAACGAGTGTTGATATATTTGATATCAAAAGACACGAGGGTGAGATTTTATTTATCATCCAACATCATTCTTCCAACTTTTTCAGTTTGTAGACAGTAATAAGCAGTGTCTTAAGTGTAAAAAGTACTGCTCACAGCTTCAGTAGCAGGGCCATTAGTGATGTCATTTGATTGTGACGATATGGTAACCAATGACGTCACAATGGTCTGCAAAGCATTGTGATGCAATTTCATTGCAGCGATATCTACAGTGTAGATATCGCTTGATCTCATCCAAGCGATATCTCCTGTGGGAGCCAGTTGGATGATAATATATATTGCCACACTTGCAGTGAATAATTTAGGAACCGTAACACGTTATTTAGCAACGTTAATAAAGTAAGATCGGTATTTGAAATTGCCAGCCTGGCGGAAACTAACTGTTCTTTCGCAGTAATGCGGTCGTCAGCAACATCATGGTCTAACGTTAATTCGGTGCTGCTGGCGGACCAATCAGAATGCAGTATTCTAAAAAGTTATCAAAGATTTCAATCAGAATGCGATAATCTTAAAAGATGTCAGACATTTTAATCAGAATGCAGTATGCGAACATATTACCAAAGACTTCAATCAGAATGTAATATTCTAAGAAAATTTCAAATAATTTTAAGAACGTCATTGTTCGATCAAGGCTACAGCATTCAAGGCTTCAGTTAAGCCTTTACATAGACATGCATGTGGTGCACTTGTGGTGCACATTTGAAGCATCAGTGACAGAAATGATGTCCTGTGCAATTCCCTTTTATTTGACCATATATTCCCGTTGTTGTTTTTTCAGGTGAACAATTGACTTTCCATTGCATGCGTTTATGACGTGTGCCACATGCTTATGATATAGTCAGAATTAATTATTATGGGCATGTTTTTGTAGCTTTTATTATCGTATTTCCGGACTTGAAAATGAAATCCCCTCCGGGTTACTGAAAATCCATTTCCTGATAGACAACGGGGCATTGGGGTAATTCAGTGTATGTGGGAGTGGCAAACACAATGTGTGTATACTGAAACAAGTAGTTGTGTATCGCCGCACCCTTTCATACTAAATCAATCAATTCTCAAGGGAAAGGCTCACTTGCTGATGTATTTGTAAAAGATCTGTACACTGTTATTCTTGACGTCTGAAACAAAAATGAATCAAACGAGTGAGCTTTATGCACCTTTTAGCGATATTCCAGTGATAGCACGTCGCGCGGGACGCCGGAAATGGGCCTCACACTTTTTACCCATGTGGGGAATCGAACCCGGGTCTTCTGCGTGAAGAGCGAACGCTTTAACCCAAATACTACTCCAACGCCCATAGATAAAAAAAATGTGTATGTTAGTAGACTATAGCAGTGGAGTAATGTTAGTTGTTTTTACCATAATATTGAAACACAATGGAACACAAGAAAATCACACAGGCAAATATCCTGCAATTTTCAAACTGACATCCCTTGAGAAAATGAAACAACCTTCGTACTGTTTTGTTCTAAAGTATACCCATCATGACGTCATAAACTACACAAGAGAGGTCTACGCATTGTGACGTCACAGTACGTGATGGAATAGCGCCAAAAGTCAACCATGTTGCTGCAACAGAATTTCAAAAATAGACAATCTCACCCTCGTGTCTTTTGATATTAAATATATCAACACGAGTTGATAAAAGTGGGAAAACTCCGAGACTTGCCGAGGATTTTTTTTCCACTTTTATCAACGAGTGTTGATATATTTGATATCAAAAGACACGAGGGTGAGATTTTATTTATCATCCAACATCATTCTTCCAACTTTTTCAGTTTGTAGACAGTAATAAGCAGTGTCTTAAGTGTAAAAAGTACTGCTCACAGCTTCAGTAGCAGGGCCATTAGTGATGTCATTTGATTGTGACGATATGGTAACCAATGACGTCACAATGGTCTGCAAAGCATTGTGATGCAATTTCCTTGCAGCGATATCTACAGTGTAGATATCGCTTGATCTCATCCAAGCGATATCTCCTGTGGGAGCCAGTTGGATGATAATATATATTGCCACACTTGCAGTGAATAATTTAGGAACCGTAACACGTTATTTAGCAACGTTAATAAAGTAAGATCGGTATTTGAAATTGCCAGCCTGGCGGAAACTAACTGTTCTTTCGCAGTAATGCGGTCGTCAGCAACATCATGGTCTAACGTTAATTCGGTGCTGCTGGCGGACCAATCAGAATGCAGTATTCTAAAAAGTTATCAAAGATTTCAATCAGAATGCGATAATCTAAAAAGATGTCAGACATTTTAATCAGAATGCAGTATGCGAACATATTACCAAAGACTTCAATCAGAATGTAATATTCTAAGAAAATTTCAAATAATTTTAAGAACGTCATTGTTCGATCAAGGCTACAGCATTCAAGGCTTCAGTTAAGCCTTTACATAGACATGCATGTGGTGCACTTGTGGTGCACATTTAAAGCATCAGTGACAGAAATGATGTCCTGTGCAATTCCCTTTTATTTGACCATATATTCCCGTTGTTGTTTTTTCAGGTGAACAATTGACTTTCCATTGCATGCGTTTATGACGTGTGCCACATGCTTATGATATAGTCGGAATTAATTATTATGGGCATGTTTTTGTAGCTTTTATTATCGTATTTCCGGACTTGAAAATGAAATCCCCTCCGGGTTACTGAAAATCCATTTCCTGATAGACAACGGGGCATTGGGGTAATTCAGTGTATGTGGGAGTGGCAAACACAATGTGTGTATACTGAAACAAGTAGTTGTGTATCGCCGCACCCTTTCATACTAAATCAATCAATTCTCAAGGGAAAGGCTCACTTGCTGATGTATTTGTAAAAGATCTGTACACTGTTATTCTTGACGTCTGAAACAAAAATGAATCAAACGAGTGAGCTTTATGCAGCTTTTAGCAATATTCCACTGATAGCACGTCGCGGGGGACGCCGGAAATGGGCCTCACACTTTTTACACATGTGGGGAATCGAACCCGGGTCTTCTGCGTGAAGAGCGAACGCTTTAACCACAATACTACTCCAACGCCGCTAGATAAAAAAATGTGTATGTTAGTAGACTATAGCAGTGGAGTAATGTTAGTAGAGTAGCGTTTCTAACACTGGAGTTTCCCCTATGGAGATTCGTGCGAGAATGCCACTTATGGATCGGGTGGTCGGACTCGATGACTTTTTGCCTGAGATGTTGCTCTTGATTTCAATCACTGGTCTGGATGCAACAAACAAACAAAGAAACAAACAAACAAACAAACAAACAAAGAAACAAAAGATGAAAATGTCTTGCCCTTTTTCATATGAAGCTACGGAAGAGAGCTCAAGTTCAGTCTGGTGATGTAACGGGCTATCAAACACAAACCCATGTTCGTCAACGTCGCACAGCCTTTGCTACCGTCTGCATCGTCGTGTCGCTGTTCTTCTGTCTCTGTTATGGACCATTTTTGGTAAGATCTTAACCAGTTTCTTTTTCAGGCTACGTGAATTTAGTCTAATATTCTCTTGTTGTTCAACAATTGTCTCGAAACCCTGTTTGAACGCAATAACATAACGTTAACTCAGCAGAGAATGGGTACCCGAGAGGATAACATGCTAATGTGACCACAAAACGTTTTCGTTGTATACTTCCAAAGAATCTGATAAAACAATTGACAGGGGTATAAATGTGATCTGTTATTATTATTACTTTATTTTAGTCATTTCCTGTCAATACTTACAACAACAACAAAAATTGTTACATGGGGTAATTGTTTCACAGATGGTATGCAACTCAAAGGATAAGAAAGAACACCCGGGTGTTCTTTAACTTCTTTTGAGTAGTATACATACAATGGCCGTAGACATAATCACCCAACACTTCATTTCAAAAATGTTAAAGCACGAGGTTAGACCAGGAAATTAGTAAAACCGTTGTACTCATTTCATCAGAATGTGTACAAGTCCATCCATTCAGTTTCCAAAGAAATCATCGTCAACAAAACAACAAGTGTCATCATATAGACCTGTTAAGCACGAGATTAGACCAGAAAATTAGTAAAACCGTTGTATATATTTCATCTGAATTTATACAATTGCATTCATTCAGTTTCCAAAGAAATCATCGTCAACAAAACAAGTGTCAACATATAGACCTGTGAAGCACGAGGTTAGACCAGGAAATTAGTAAAACCGCCGTTCTCATTTCATCAGAAGTCCATTCATTCAATCCCCCCCCCAAAGATCGTTAAGTGAGCGATTGGTGATTAATATCGTAGTTAGCAGCTTGATAGTCTGTCTCCCAGACCCTAGAGAATAAATTAAAAAGTCTGGAATGATTGGACAAGTCTAGATTGTCGAAGCTTAAAAAGCATTGTTTTTGGGCTCCATGTCGATAAAAAATGTATTATATGCATCTAAAAAAGATTATATTTCTGGGACTATTTATGAACATGAGCAAATCTTCGATCCAAACATATTTCCTAGGAAACAAAAATTTGGTAAAACTTATTATGGACTTTTATTTCACTCATTTTATACATATTCGTGTATTTGACCATGTCAGAAGTCCCAAACCTGCAAGCCTAAGAAACAATTGGCTCATATATCAACCCACTTCCTGACTCTCATTTAAAGTATCTATTTTAAATTCTTAAAATAACTTACTTCGTCATCAATATTCAACAAACAATCTATGCCTCACCAAGCAGTGGATGGGCACACGGAAGGACGGTAGGTTGAGATGGTAATGTGGCTATACATTGAACAGGTCCTGAAACAACAGTTTCGGTTGCATACTACCCAGGGAGCTGAGAATGAAATGTATGAGAACAATGATCCATACACCGGGTAAATGATAATGCAGCGTCATGAGATTCAACCGGCGAAACAAGAAGTTATTATTACTTTCATTACTTACAAAATCTACATAGAGGCTTTTTGACCGGACAATCATCCAGTGTATAATGTCTTGTTTCAGGGTCGTGTCCTGTATGATGTGATTATCAACGCGGAAGATCAGGACGAGATGCGACACTCTGTGTCGCTGTCTTTGCTGTTTCTGAGTCCTCTACTTAATCCAGTGCTGTACGGAATCTTCAACAAGCGATTCCGGGTGTGTTTCCTTGACCTTTGTAAAAACGTCTACCGGAAGTTAAGGTGTAAGGGAGCGAACTCTGCTGATGGCAACCCTTTGACCCTTAACACAGTGACTAGAAATATTACTTAAACAATCTTACATCGTATCTGAGACTGGTGGTTCTGCATATCTATAAACAAATTATCTCATTATTTGTTGGTTTGGTTTGGTTTGTTGTTGTTAAACGCTGCACTCAGCAATATTCCAGCTGTATGACGGCGGTCTGTAAATAATCGAGTCTGGACCAGACAATCCAGTGAGTGACATCATGAACATCGATCCACGCAATTGGGATCGATGACCTGCATCAACCAAGTCAGCGAGCCTGACCACCCGTCCCGTTACTCGCCTTTTACGAAAAGCATAGTGGCCTTTTACGGCAAGCATGGTTTGCTGAAGACCTATTCTACCCCGGATCTTCAGGGGTCCATTATTTGTTGAAATCAATCTTTGTATACAACGATATGTATTATTTTTGTGCACGTACTATTTTTAATAAAAGTTTAATTGTTTTCGATTTTGATTGTATATATTTGGTAAAATATCAATATTTCGTATGAGTAACAAGAATAATGTTAAGAGACCCTGAAGCTCACCTGCATTTGCAAAATTAACTTTAAAGGTCGAGGGTATGCAAGAAAACACAACAGTTAAGAACAGTTTCGTCATCCTGACTGCTCACACGTACATTGCTTCACACTTTGATACTTTCATACAGTCAAGTCCCGTTAATCCGACATCGATAGTTGCATATGATTATGTCGGATAAACGAGTATGTCGGATAAAAGAAATTTAGTAGTATCAACGTTCGTGATCGAAAATTGGACAACTTCACGATAGATAAGGATTCAAACACGTTATGAAAATATAAAATAACTATTCATATTGTTATGTTACATTGTTGTCGGAATATGTTTTCTAATCATGCAACCTCTAAGTTTAACACAAAACAACTGTTACGGACTGTATGACCGATTCAAAATACTTTAAAAAGCATAGTCTGGAATGGAAGTCGCAACTTTGAAACTGGTACCCAAAGCTTAAGAAAACTGCTTTCTAAGTGGCTAA